>NC_089850.1:44504047-44804047 GCF_036373705.1 Amia ocellicauda
TCATTTCAGAACCATGTTTACAGAGGATCGTTGTCATCAGATGAAACAGTATGCTTCAATACATTCCCTAATGCCTCTATACACTTCAGCATGGGTCACTTGCATAATTTGAACACTCCCTTATTTGATGTGGACACCCTTTGTAATTATATGCTTGTTAAAATGCTTTCACTTTAAAACAAAGTAAATTCTTGTTTCAAATGGGGGAAATATCATGATCTAAAAAGACACAGGAGAAGGAATATTTTTGCTAGCTATGAGGCTTTTTGAAAATCATTATTTTGAATCATTAGTGATATTGTCTTGGCTTTAAATTTGTTTTGAAATCCAGTGAACTTTTTGCTGCCATCTGCTGGATTTAAATTAGTCTGCATTGTCACTCTGTCTTGTTCATTGCCTACTTGTCTACAGATATTAGAAAATGTTTAATTATATTACAAGAAAATATTATAACATTTCACCAAATGGAAAACTATACAACATTTATTTCTACAATGATTGTTAGTTTTTATTTTCAAAGGGTCTGTTGAAACTGAAGAACAATACTCATATCACATTAACTGTGACATTTTCTGGGGCACATGAAAATGTAAACATTTGGAACTATGTGTGATATTTTTGTTGTGTTTTTTGTTTTTAAACCTTTTCTTCTAATGGCTGATTCAGGATGTGAGATAGTGGGCTCATCTAAGCACTTAATTTGCATTGATTGTACTGACTTTCGTGACCCAACAGGCCTTAAGTGAAATTAAATATCGCATTAAGAAGAGATTCTGTGAAGGTAAAAATGATCAAGGTCTGTTCATAAATATATCAGATATGTATTAGTATAAGTGAAAATGCTAAATATAGAAGAAATTATTGACTTCACTTCAGCCCTACCTGAGTCCTATACTCACAAATTGGTAACTCTGCAATCATGTTTTGTAACTACTGAACATCAGTCACAGCTACTGTGTTTCTAGCTTTTTGCTCCATCTTATAAAACTGATTTGAAAAGGGACAGAAAAAACATGGCTCTTGTATTTCAGCATACTTTAATCTACATTTATTCATTTCCAGAGTGGCTGTTTCACTGGCCCTACGGTGTCACATCAGATTGATATCTCCTGCACTTTTAAATTTTCAGACTGAAGGAGACTTAGGGGGAGATGAATAACACATCCTCGCTCATGTTCATGTTGATTTACTGTTTGAGAGAACTAGTGCCCAGTCAGTCCCTCACTTACCAATCTCACCTAACTCACTTAACATCCAGCATTTCACAGGGTACACAAATAGATCTCCCATCAGCTGAGATTCCACAAAAGAGAACACACAACTACGCAAGTTAAACTTGGTCTTGTAAGTCATCAGTTTTTGGTGTATTTTGTATTCAAGGGCATAAGGCCTTCTATGTCTATAATGTTTCACTGTTGCCATATATTTATTAGCCTTTCATATGTAAACATAAGTATGTTAGTACCTGTAGTATAATAGCTGGGCTGTTCATATTGGTGATAGTATGTAAGTTAGTTTAAGTATATGCAAGTGTGTCAGTAAAGTGTACAGATATCCAGTCCAACTTAACTCCATATGTGTACATTAACAAAAAAGCCCTGAGGTGTTATGATGACATCCACCTCAAAACTCTGTTTAAGAACATTAAAGCAATCAGAAATAGCAGTGTTCTTACTCCTGAGCCAATCAGCGACAGTCATCAAATGCCTTTCCAGAATTATAACATTAGCAATCGTTCTTCAAATAAAGTAACACATGCTTCTTTTTTATAGTGACAAGCAGTCCTGTTTATAAAAGCCTAGATATTCCTAACCTAGTACAAACACCTGACAGGAGCTTGTTCACATAATTGCACACTATTGCACTCCAAATAAGACAAACCAGACAAACTACATTAGGTTTACTATTGATGGTGTTTCTGAATGCTAAGGTTAAAATGACATACTGCATAAAAAACAAAGCCAGAGAGCAAAAAAATACATTTGTGACAATTAAATCATCAAATTCATTGCTGACGACACAAAGGAGCATGGGAGGATTTGTATGCTTGAAATAACAAGAAGAGATAGAAAAATAAATGAATGGATCTGAGAACAAACAAACCTAAGTGACATCACTGAAAGAGTATAACTGTTAAAATGGCAATGGGCCGGACACATTGCAAGAAGAGCAGATCAAAGATAGACACAGGAAGCTATCGAATAGATCTCAAGAGATGAAAAAAGATGACACCGTAAAAGACGGGAAGATGAAATCATACACTTTGCAGATGTGACATGGAAAAGAGAAGTGTGTGTGTGTGTATATATATATATATATATATATATATATATATATATATATATATGCTTGGTTTGACCTTTTATTTTATTACAGAAAACACAGTATCACATTTATTTACCACACAGTTGTCAGCTGTATTTTAAAGCCTTGGCAACAAGTTCCTTGTCATTCCAGCATTTAAAGTCCCGCCTCAAATAAGGAAGTCCTGCATCTGCAATTTACAGCCTTGGTGAACAGACACTCCTTATAGATGTGCAGAAGCTGTTTCTTTTCTCCTTCACAGGTCATTTGCACACTTAATGTCAATCGTGTCATTTATGCTACGCAGTTCTTCCACTGATTGATGTATGTTTACCTGTCACAGGCGCTTGGCTGCTCTAAAGCTGTCGAGTGTCCATACTCTAATTCCCAACGTGCCCAAATAAAACAGACTTAGCATATAATAAAGGTGTCATTATCTCATCTATTTTAAACAGAGTAATAAAGCTGAAAAATAAAGACGTGGCATTGCCTATTTTAGACTCTCTAAAAGTATTGCTGAGCAAACCTGGTAACACTTTATGAGCACTTCTGTGACATCTGTGTTTTTCAGAGAGAGTGATGCTTCACCAGATCTGAACTGAAATCATCAAAAAGCTTTATGGTTTGTTTAATGAACACATGGTCCCATTGTATGTATTTCTGAGGTAAGATTTGTATGATCAACTAAAACTAGGGAAATATACTGCAAAATCTAAAACCTCTTTCACTGATTATTGCAGTGATTGGACATGTAGTCCAGGTACACCTACTTGAATAACCCTCCTGAGAGACTAATGAATCTAGAGAAAGGCTACAGGAAGCACCTCATCAATGTTATAAAAGCCCAATACAATTCTTAATGAATTTGAACATTTTGTATATTTAAATATATACTTTAAAAATATAACTACTTTAAGTTAGTTACCCTTAGTTACTCAGGCATGTATGCCCACTGCATTTGAATATGTGGTGACCACTCATGAGATTTCTCCTCCCAAAACATTCTGAGCTTTTCGATGCTTTCAGTTCAGAGTAACATAGGCAATGCCACATCTTTATTTTTCAGCTTTATTACAATTTGTTTCAATAGATGAGATAATGACACCTTTATATGCTATCCCTATGCTATCATGACTATTCTTCTGTACTGTTACTACAGTAACCTATTGTAACAGGGCAATTCTATTGTTCTGTTGGACTATTATAAAAGGACTATTGTGAGGGTAGAGGAATATTACTGCAGTTATACTGCACCAAGAACCAAGAATCCGAGTGATCGCTGAATTCGTCGTAAGACCCGCCCAAGCACATGCCATGTCCTACCAGACCACATGTACTAAACAGCAGACACGAACAAACAATACCACAAACACAGACACACACATATTCCCTGAGAAATTATGGTTTGGGGTTTTTGTGTCGGGATACAATAAGACTTCTAGTTTGCGACGTACCGTGGTAAAACGCAGTAAAAAGTACATTAAGATTCCAAAGTATTTTTTTATTTTTTATCAGGGTAGACACTATGTTAACTTGATTTTACCACATTTGACCATGTATTTACCACATCTTTACCATGCTACACCGGCATGCACCTGTTCAAACCCCACTGCAACACCGTGCCACGAGCAGAGTGCGTTACAATAAAAATAATACTACTTAAATGATTATCATGAACTTATCCGCTATTGTATTACCTACTTACTTTTACATACTATTACTGATGCATACTACTTCGTAGTACTAATCTGATTACAAACTAATCACTCATAGAATTCTTTATACTACAATACAAATAATACATATCCAGTAATATCATGCAAAATGTACTTGCAGACAAAGTATCTTCAGATACTTTAAATTCTAGTGTATATGGTAATCCGTCAGTCTGTACTGTAAATCTCCAAGGACCAGCCCTTGTGACAAAACAAATAATAAAATAAGCGAAAATGTAGCACATCCATTTTTTATTTTTTATTTTTTA
Organism: Amia ocellicauda; assembly: GCF_036373705.1. Taxonomy (NCBI): domain Eukaryota; kingdom Metazoa; phylum Chordata; class Actinopteri; order Amiiformes; family Amiidae; genus Amia; species Amia ocellicauda. The sequence continues at coordinate 44,508,336 of NC_089850.1, forward strand.
TTTTTACCTTGCGCCTTGACTTTTTTTAGATGTGTCTGACTGAAATCAGTTGGCCGACAGATGTTTAGTATCAAAGACATTACAACTACACTTTTCTGTAGGTTGGCCATGCTTACTGTTTTTAAACATTTCTTTAACAGTTGAATAAAGAACAGAAAAATCCAAATTAACGCACTGACTAAAGCTCAGGTGATATTGCTTTCGCAAGTAACAAAGAAAGTCTTAAGTCTCCATCTTTACAAACAGGTAAAAAAATGGTCTTCAAATGGTAATGTATTATTTATAGCAGCAATAATAATAATAATAAAGTGAACACACAGTTATTTTCATTCAATGGAGTGAGGGGAAGTCCTCGGCGGAAGGTATTTTGTGATTCAGAAATCCTCAGTTTTATTTTCTCTGCCATAATTCAAAAGAAAAGCAGCTAACCTTATCTTAAAGTGACACGAAGGCATTAGGGTACTGTATTGTTATTGCAAAACCAGCATATAATAGAAACTCATGGGAGTATTTAGAAATTGAAGATGTAAAATTCATATCAGTTTGAGTGGATGCACCGTACCTCAGATTCATTAATAATATAATGTGTATGCATTTTATTTAGCCATTTGCAGATTGCTGCAGGGGTGTCTCATTTTGACGTTTCGTTCATACTGAGCTGCCAGGTTTACAACTGCCTCTGGAGCTGGCCGTTTTAAGGACGGCTCAGATAGACTTCACACTGCCCTGAGCCAGCTGAAAATGGCAACTCAGCGTTTGTGTTTCTTTACAGTCAACAGCTGACATTGAAAGTACAGGAGCTGTGGGTTTCCTTGGGCGACTGGCAAGGCATCAAGTAGTGTAAATGCCCCAACATAAAAAAACGAAAGCTGAAATAAGCTGCCACAGGGCCCTCACTTACTTGCTTATTCTGTGTGAATGTACTATTTTGACACAGAGGTTTAAAAAATTCCAGGCAACAAAGTATTCCTTTAATGCTACAAATTACTAAACTGTATATATTATGTTCATGGAGTGCACAATAACTGGCAACTAAAATCATGTCTCTATCGCTCACTTTATACAGTGAGTGATGCTTGGGAAATTGTAGCTATGGGAAATTATTTAATTTTATTTGTCATGTAAACGGTCTTGAAAACAAAATTGCTTTCTTGCGTCTTATTCTTTCTTTAACAAATTGTTTATTTTCACCATAGGGAACTTTTTCTTCCGAACTTCTTTCAAGCTCTTATCAAAAGGCAAATTTTCTTTATAACAGTGGCAGCAAACCATTTTCCAGCAATGAAATAATTTTCTTCATTATCCACTACATTTAACTCATACACACAAGACAATTTAGCTTTGGTTACTGAAATGTATGAAGCTGTTTAAATTGACCTTTCTCACAGCAGACCTGCTGAGCAAAAGCCAGTGCTGTCGCTTTCATTGTTTACTCGCTGTATGTAGTGAGATTAGATTTTGTATCTATCAGTGTAGCTGAGATTGCAGTGGAAGAACAGCATAGAAAAGGAGCTGTACAATTCTTTAGACCCTGTGCTCTCTATGTTTGTAAAGTATAAACATTTGTCCTCAAAAAAGGGTATCATGTTTGAAAAGAATACAAATTATGTAACAAAGTAGAATAACACAACTTTTAAACATTAAAAAAAAATTGCAGTTGGAATCTGTTTAAAAAAACATGACTGACATAAATTATTTATTTTAATAAAAATAAATCGTTTTAGTCTTTCTAAAGAACACCAGCAAATAGATGATGTAGAGCACAACAATATAGCACAAATAAAGCCCACCATTTATTCTGTTATTATAGAATACATGTATGGCTCCAAATTAGGATTCTACTCACTGCTTTCTATTAGAAGTCTGGCTATTACCTCACACACATTTAAGCTGTGTCAGCATTTTACATTGTAAGTCAAACAGAAGCATTTGTTACTTCATCTGAAAGTCACCTTGAGTGAGGTCCATGTAGCTAGTAATTTTGTGACTACTGCATTGTGTGTACATAAGATCAGTAACTCAAATGTTGCTATGAATGTCACCTAACATATCTATTGTTTTTGTACATCACATAATAACTGCCAATTACTGTAACATAACAGCGTTGTCAAAGTATTCATTTGCTACAGGTGTTTCAACTTGGATAACATACATACCTCAGCTATTTAAACTGGACTCCTCAAAATTACAACACTGTTTTGTGTCTCCAAAAAAAAAAAGTGAAGCCTCCCAGTACTTGTCTGGTTTTATATGAATGGCTTTTCTTCTGCCTGTCATCATAACAATTGCTTAACATGGGTATGAATACATTTATTTATGCATTTCTACATAAAATATTTGTCTGTCATATGTAATTATTGCTATATAATATGTAAATGGTTATTAAAGATATTCATCCAGTTCCATTCGGAAACACCCATTATACATCTGCTGTTGTTATTCAGAACAGAACTAATGTCCCATGCTACAGGTGCCTTTTTGGGCTCCACGATCAACCAACCTTTATCCACCTGGGGGGTGTTTGTAGAGTTCCAGAAAAAGTGTGTGGTATGTCCCAAAGGAGGGCAAGTGATTGGCTGGGTAATAAGGAAAATAATAAACCACACATGCAAATGATAAAGCAATTAAACAATCAAGTGATTAAAGCAATTAACAAAACAAACCAAGTGAAAAGTGAATAAATACATAAAACCAATATGTATAATATATAAAAGAAAGTGAAAGATTTAAATACATACAAAAATAATAAAAGTGAAAACCCAGCTGTCACCATCTGTGACACTAACACTAAAACCCAAAACCCAAACACACACGGACAAAAGAAAATCACATTCTGATAGAAAATAACAATGATGTAATGTATTGTGCATATCTAAGTTGGCGGTGTTGCTCCACACACATAGTTCTGATGTTAAGAAAATCTGTCCTATACATGAAACCTTTTTATTATGGAGCCCCCTAGTCTGCAAGGCTTCTTGCTTTGTCATAGAAAGCGATTAGAATATCCAATTGCTGCCTGAATAAACTGAAGCTACTGACTATAGGAGAACTTTTGTTTGGGGTTTAGAGGCAATTTTCAGTTGTGTTCCTCTGTGTTTGTTGGTGCACTGATCATAGGACTGTAATGATCAGATAAATAGCAGGTGCTGTGTTCCCTTTGCTGCAGAAAACTATCAAAACAATATCTTTAATTTCTCTGTCAACCTGACCATTTTAATTTCTACACACATCCACATCGTGACAGAAAGGTCAGTATGTTCTGGCATCAGTATGTTCTAGTCAACACCACATGATAAAGAAGTATAACAAGGTGCACCAGCAAAATTGAACAGCTCATGCACTGTAAAAGGTTCAAACACTGATACTGTTGATTTAATTATTGGAAAGACATAGACGGCATATATTCAGGACACAAAAATGCTTTTGAGTATGTGAATATAACCAACACAAATAAAAGCCAGGACTGTTACCCTTATATGACTGAGACAGAACAAGTCCACATATTCCAATAGTAATTGTTCATTGTTTTTCTCCGTACCGATATTTTACTTGAGCGTGGCTGAACTCTTAAATTACGCAGTTCTGTTGCGAACGGTCATGTGAGTGCCTTTCAAGTGGACATCTTACTGTTGACTGTTGCAGGGGCCCTTCACATTTTATTTCCATGATATCTCTGGCCCATATAGTACACCCACTTACTGTTGTGTCTGACAATTTACTGGTAAAGCCCAATGTCAAATACAGTACTGTGCAAAGTTTTTAGGCAGGTGTGAAAAAAGGCTGTAAAGTAAGAATACTTTCAAAAATAGACAATAGATTATATTCATCAATTACCTAAATGCAAAGTGAGTGAACAGAAGAAAAATCTAAATCAAATCAATATTTTATGTGGCCACCCTTTGCCTTTGCCAGCATCAATTCTTCTAGGTACACTTGCACACAGTTTTTGAAGGAACTCGGCAGGTAGGTTGGCCCAAACATCTTGGAGAACTAAGCACAGTTCTTCTGTGGATTTAGGCAGCCTCAGTTTCTTCTCTCTCCATGTAATTCCAGACAGACTCGATGATGTTGAGATCAGGGCTCTGTGGGGGCCATACCAACACTTCCAGGACTCCTTGTTCTTCTTTACGCTGAAGATAGTTCTTAATGACTTTTGCTGTATGTGTGGGATCATTGTCATGCTGCAGAATAAATTTAGGGCCAATCAGATGCCTCCCTGATGGTATTGCATGATGGATAAGTATCCGTTTGTACTTCTAAGTGTTGAGGAGAGCATTCATTCTGACCAAATCCCCAACTCCATTTGCAGAAATGCAGCCCCAAACTTGCAAGGAACCTCCACCATGCTTCACTGTTGCCTGTAGACACTCATTCATGTATCGCTCTCCAGCCCTTCGGTGAACAAATTGCCTTCTGCTACAGCTAAATATTTCAAATTTTGACTCATCAGTCCAGAGCACCTGCTGCTATTTTTCTGCACCCCAGTTCCTGTGTTTTCATACATAGTTGAGTCGCTTGGCCTTGTTGCCACATTGGAGGTATGGCTTTTTGGCTGCAAGTCTTCCATGAAGGCCACTTCTGACCAGACTTCTCCGGACAGTAGATGGATGTACCAGGGTCCCACTGTTTTCTGCCAATTCTGAGCTGGTGGCACTGCTGGACATCTTCCAATTGCGAAGGGAATTAAGCATGATGTGTCTTTCATCTGCTGCAGTAAGTTTCCTTGGCCGACCACTGTGTCTATGGTCCTCAACGTTGCCCGTTTCTTTGTGCTTCTTCAAAAGAGCTTGGACAGCACATCTGGAAACCCCTGTCTGCCTTGAAATGTCTGCCTGGGAGAGACCTTGCTGATGCAGTAGAACTACCTTGTGTCTTGTTGCTGTGCTCAGTCTTGCCATGGTGTATGACCTTTGACAGTAAACTGTCTTCAGCAACCTCACCTTGTCAGCTGAGTTTGGCTGTTCCTCCCCCCAGTTTTATTCCTTCTACACAGCTGTTTCTGTTTCAGTTAATGATTGTGTTTCAACCAACATATTGAATTGATGATCATTAGCACCTGTTTGGTATAATTGTTTAATAATACACCTGACTATATGCCTACACAATCGCTGACTTTATGCAAGTGAACCTAGAAGAATTAATGCTGTTTTGAAGGCAAAGGGTGGTCACACCAAATATGGATTTGATTTAGATTTTTCTTCTGTTCACTCACTTTGCATTTAGTTAATTGTTCAATATAATCTATTAACGTCTATTTTTGAAAGCATTCTTACTTTACAGCATTTTTCACACCTGCCTAAAACTTTTGCACAGAACTGTATATGTATATGCCAATGACTGCCAGATACAGGGATCCATTCTTCCAGTTATCTAAAAATGTGTTTACATACATATCCCTGTATTGAGTAAATCAATATATTTTATATGCTCCTGTATGAAGCAGTTACATAAAAAATCAATGCAGATCCTCCAATGATTGTTCTTTAATAGGATTGTATTTTATGCTACCTAATTTCATACAAAACAATTCTTATAAAAAATGTCTTCAATCTCCTGCACATCAATGCATCCCACATTACTCAATCCCAGCTGGGCTGTAGCACAATATACATACAACATAGGCTACAATAAGTGTAATGTATCCAATTGAAACTTCCCTAAATACAATGGCTTCATGAATTAATTTCTGAATGTTAGGGAGAAATGGCTGATTGGTGCTTTAATGACCAAGTTTGTCCTAGAATCACTGCACATTACTTTTCATTTTCCTTTCATGAATTTTCACGATGCTGATTTATTAGGATATGAAGTCTAAGCTTCCTTCAGTCCAGCAGATTAAATATTAGTGAAAATCCCTTAGCTGGCATCCCCGGTTATTTCTACAGCCAATGAGGGCTGTTGTACACACCTTCCAATAGATGCAGATTCTGTCATAATGCAGGCAGCAATAAGTGTGTGCCTTAAATATTAATGCTATTCATGTTCACAGTTTTAGCTTTCGTCTGTGAGGCAGTGCTTGCAAATGAATGTAGGTATGCCATCTGAATATTAAGTCCTCTAGTTCATCAGAAATGAGCAGATAAGGAAGAGATGGTTCTTCACAGCAAGCTTCATCTTCAGACAAGTGCGTCCTCTGGTGCCAAAGCAGAGTAGTGCAATGGAATATAAAATGCCTTCAATTTCACATTAGGACACACAGTTTCTAAAAGGCTGTACATCATGTAGAATATGCTGTATAGCTTGGCATTTCAATGCAGCCAATATTCTATGTGGGGGAAAGTACTCATAATTCTGTCAGCTTGTTAAGGACAAATCAATCACACAGATACCCAGTCCTCCCCCCAAAAAATAAAGACCTTAAAATTGTACAGCAACCTGAGATTATTTTTGATGTCTTCATCCAGTTGTCAGCAGGAAAATGATGTTGAAGTTCCCAGCCACAGTCAGTGAGTGGCTTCACACAGATTCAGTTTGCCAATTTCCTGGTTAAAAGGGTTAAAAGGTTAAAAGGTTAAAAGACTCATCTGCCATCTACATGGATGCCGTGAGAGGGTAAGTACAGTATAAATGTCTAAACACAGGAAATATAAGAGTTGCACATTTAAAAAAAAAAAATGAATGCAGTGATATACAATTTCATACAAAATATAATATGTTTTATAATAACAGTAATGTACAGTAATGCCACATGAAATCAATGCATGTATTTACAGCTAAAGTATTGCTAAAGTCCTTGTGGAAGTTCGTGTGTCCAATAGGTGGCAGTGCTGATTTTTAAAAGAACACGTTTGACCTCCTGTTCAAAATGAATGATAAACTGCTGCTCAGCTACTAAAATAACAGAAATGGCTCACTCAGGAACTACAGGCAGCAAATGTTCTTTCAGTTCCTCTTAGAATAACTGAATGATAGATTTAGCAGACCCACTTCCCAAATTAATAATAATATCTTGCATGTTACCGTATATCGAATCTGTCCAATAGGTCTAACAGGTTCTGTTTTTGCTAACGTATTTGTAATATGTTATACCACAATCCCCATTACTAATGGACCAGAGTCAGAGTTTGGCCTTCGACAGGGGCTTACTGGCTTCCAAGCTTCCAACTTCAAGACACAACCATTAGTGGAATCTACTGCGCTGTAACATCTGTCTGTTCAGAGATGACTGGAAGAATAGGAAGATGATGCATTACTTAGTGTGTAATAATAATAGCACAGTTTCAGATTGTATATCAGAGGGTGTTTGACAAAATTATATTAGTATTATTGGCAAACATAAAGTAAATTATTTAATTGTTATAGTCCCCACTAACATTTTCTGTAGATGTGCGATTTTCTTTTCTTTTTTTATTATTTATTACATCACATACAGATAAACATAAAAAACAAATGCCATATAATATCTGCTCAAGGAAATTGTCAACATAAATGGATAACAAAAAATGGTTAACTATATTTCAAAACATATGAGAGAATGTGTGTGGGGGGGTACAATATAGTACATTTCAAAACTTGAAGGGGGTTGTTTGTATTATTTTGTGTATATTTGTTATGTTAATTGTATTGTGTTTGTGGTTCAATTCTTCAAATGTTAGAAGATTATTATTTTCAGAAATGTGATGTAAATGAGTGTTGCCTTTTTGTTTCCATATTGTAGAAGTAATTAGTGTTTTATTTATCAAGAATTCTGGATTGGAAAATATAGGTGTAAATCTACAGGGTGTCATGGTATAATTAGTAAGTTTATTTATTTTCCACCAATCTGTCAGAGTTGTAGAGAGAGGCATATTTTTAAAGCAAGGATGTTTTTTAATGGATTTGGTCACAAATAAAAATGTCTGAACATTCTGATTGTGCAATATCTATTCAGGAATTGTGATGGTGGTCATGGTTGAACATTCGATAACACCCTGTAACATTTTTGTTTTACTTAAGTATAAATACATGTTAATTTGGATTCATATGTTGTTTCTTTCTGACTTAATGTGAATGAAAAGACACAAATTTGTCAGTTTTCTCATTGGAAATTGTTAAATTTCAAAATATCACTGTCCTGGTCACAAAAGCAAAGTTTGTGGGGAATAATTGAAATTTTCTATACTTTTGAGGCATAAGCAATTAGGAAATAACACTTATTACCCAGGAACAGAAATTGTGTTACATCCTGTAGTTGTGTTGCTAGATAGTAATACAAATAATTGGTGCTCTATAGGACTTGTGTTACCAATTTGATAATGGGAGATTTATATTTCCAGTAAAATTTTGTAGTGATTGGTTGTAAATTGGAAAACCAGTTTGATATTGGCTTTACTGGGGTTTATTTACTGGGTCATTTACTTTTGGGGGGATGGTCATTTTATTGCTAGCTATATGTCCAATAAAGGGAATGGGAAGATTCATCCAGCATTTCAGTTAGTCTTCTATGGACTTGTATAGAGGTATCTGATAGCTTGGTTGAGATGTTGATACCGAGAAATGTGATATTACCAGAGGATAAAGGGACTGTGTCTGAAGTGTATGACTCCAACTCTGACTGGTCATGGGTAAAATAGTTGATTTAGTCCAGTTAATGGAATAATCAGATATGAGAGAGCATATGTTAATAACCTTAAAAACTTCCTGCAGAGAGGAAAGGGGGTTTTGCAGGTAAAGTAATATATAATTTACATTAAGGCTGATTTTATGAGTTAACTACATGTTTGAATTTGAATGTTAGATGTGTGTTTTTCCATTACAAATGTATTAGGATTCATGTATTTAGATCATGAAAAGGTCATATAGTATCTTAATAATATTGACTTTTCATGAAGAGACAATTATTGTCATGACTGGAAGTGATTAACTTGTTGTAAATTCTACTTCTTAGTTTCACATCAGTTTAGTTTTTATTAATCATAAATTAATGTTAACTTCCTTTATTTACCTGAGCTGTACTCTAAACACTATTGACGAGGCCTTAGACTGAAAGTGGAATTTAAAGAGTAGGTGCTATTCTGCAAACCAAGAAGCTGGCAATGCCCTTGAGGTGCTTGTTATCAAAGCAATAAAATTACACCCAGGATCTGAAACTAGACAAACACAAAATAAGTGTCTGTCTACTTTCAAAATGTTGTCATGTCATATTTTTAGTATATTGTCGGGCTATGTCTTCATGACAAAACATGTTTCATGAAATGAGGAAATTAATTATAGTTTTTAGAAGCCTTGACAAAAAATCCAGAATCAGTTTTATTATTTAGTAGAGCCAATGAACCCTTGGCCACCTGCCTGAGTTTCTGCAACAGCAATAGCACAGTTTATCTATCACTCTGAGAATACAGCTGAAGTTGTCTTAGACATTTCCCAGTCACAGAGGTGGCCAGCCACCAGCAGGGGTCGCTGTTGTGCAGAAAGCGGTTGGTCTCCTAGCCAAGTCAATATCCCACCCAGTCCAGGCATTTCTGAGCCATATTTGTGGAACCACTTAGAGCTTCATCCCACTGCTGTCAAGTGGCACAGCCTGAATACTGGGTGCAGGGTTTTACTGGAAAAGATTCTTCCACCCTGTCTCTTATATCGTGTATTAATGGATTCCCCCATTAAGTAAGATTTAAAAATATATATATATTTGTCTGAATGGCTGAAATTTAGTTAAGAACATATTAACATATTTATGCTCATATATAAAAAGCTAATATATGAATATATCTCGTATGATCTCTCAGGACAGAATTACTGATAACCTCTTGTGGCTGGAAATCTGGAAGTATTGCTTGAAAATATCCAGAATGTTTGTAGTTCTTCTGACACCAATAGCAAGAAAAATGTGAGGAAGTTGTGGTCACAAACACACAGTTGTATGAGTATGTGAGGCAAACCCCCCCATATCCTAGTCCAGTCCAGTGTTTTTGCTTTTCAGAATAACCAAAACACTTTTCAACCCTTTATCAGAACAAAAACATGACTAGTTATAAGTGTTCATGCACATATTGGCTTTAAATTGCATCTGCCATACTAAACGTATGTGTGAGGTAAAGGGCCGTCACCCAAACCTGCTGCAGGGAGTTCTCTTCAAACACTGCAGCTGTCTACACATTTATATCCAGTGCAAGTAGAAGACCTTTTAACCTAGCGAAGGTTGAGTGGTGCTGTACAGCTTAATAAGTGTGTAAAAGTATTTTATTTTAAACTGTGCCTCAATTTCATTAGAAAGGGTAAACACACTGCAATGTGTCGCTGGTTTAAAAGCCAGCTTTACAAAGTTGAAGCAAAGAGAATTTACTTACTAATCAAGTAACATCTCTCATATCACTCCATTGAGTCCCAAAGCAACTGTTAATAGCTTAGTCCCAGGAAAAGTGATACTGTATTCTGAGTCTTTGTATAGACCCTGTTGCCTAGGTTTGCTGTAAATGTTGCGCTGCAGTTGGCAGAGTGATCGAATTTACTCGACTAAATGAATTAAGTAATCATACAATACCGCCGTCCACATTATGAAGGAATTTCCATATTACAGCATCTGATACTCCCCATTCACAGCTTTGCTACCACAAATATAAGAACTTGGCTGAGCAGAAGGTAATTCAATATTAAACAAGGTTCTCATGGAGCAGATGTAATGAAACTGCATGAGCCCAAAAGTGTCCTTTGCCAAGTGAATGCTTTTTATTAGCACTCATTAGACTGAAGGATAACTCAGTGCCGAGGATTCATTAACCAAGAACTGACCCTCAAAGCTATGTTAATTAAACAGATCTGAGTGTTACAGTGGGCATTGGGCCACACACAGCAAATTCTGCTACTGACCTTCACAAAAGCTAGTCCGTTTTTGTTTTTTTTAAGAGGTCAAGATTGAAATGGAATGCTTGAGTCAGAGCATTTGAACCGGCTGTTATAAAATGGTCAAATGCTAAATGCATCAATCGCATGGTCAGGTGCCTAGAGACTAGAGGGACCGAGGAGACTGCAGATTTTAAACAGCTTTTCTCATTCTCTTCGCCTCAACCTGAACGTTAGACAAAATCCTGAACTATAAAAATGCTCAACAACAGGGCAAGCTACTCAACATTGACTTCTATAGTAAAACACACATGGTTGGTTTAGTAGTATGTGTTTAGGGAGTTTTAGAGAACTAAAGAGTTTAAAGTGCTAAAATGTAGACAAATAGCAATCTGAGTAACTGTTTCAGCCAAATCTCATTCCCCAAATGGCTGGATAGTAATATTGTTGTTTTTCTTTCTAAAATATGCTTATATTCTTTGGAATCAATCTGTCCCTCAGTTTTACAAGGGCACCCTGCCTGGAGGATGCACACACAGATCCATCTCTGTGTTTAAGGAGGGGATGACATTATTGTAGACATGTGTCACCACTTTCTGTGCCTTGCAATCTGTTGCATTGTGTGCCTGTTTCAATTAATATGTTCAATTTCTGTTCAAAGCAATCTCTCCTTCTCATGTTGTCTTTTGAGGTGGTGTTCTTCCATTAAACCCTAACATAGGCACGTGCAGCTGACATCCATTGACCTTGCTACAGTCTTTTCTTACCTTCTCTTCCTGGTAGGGTAGGGCCTTGAACCTCACAATCAGTACTGAAGTTTGGGATGTTCAACTGTTTATATTTGTTTCCAAAGCTCTTATATGACTTGTGGAGGTGAGAAACGTTTTGTTTCAGTTCTCAAAAGTTTTCCCATGATGCTGACTGATGCTGAGTGGGTTGCGTTTGCTTACACTCTCCTTTGACACCCACTGACAGGCAACGTGATTTCCAATAGCTCATATTAACTATAGAAGTATTTCTATTTGTGTATTATTTATTAATATTTTGATGATTGTCTGTGATACATCAAAACACATCAGTTTAGTTACACATCAACAATTGCAAGCAATAAATATCCTCTTTAAAAGTCCAGTGCCTTTAAAAAATTAAAATAAACACATCTTCCTAGAAGTTAAGTCCAAATATCTCTTCTGATCCCTCTCTGACCAGTCCAGTCCTGTTCATCCTGCAGTATGACTGTCCTAGACGGCCTACGCTGGCATGCATGCCTGTTTAGGTTGATTTGTTAATGTATAACGATTATCTCCGTCTGTGTGAGCGATTTATTTATAGTGGAATTCATAGCGGACACGTATGAAAACACAGTGCCACCAGGTGTCGCCTTTTCTCAATAACTCATCTTTGCTGGTTTATAAAAAGATTAAGGTTATGCATGCTTTAAATATATTCACTTTGCTGTGTATATTTCTTAAAAATGAATCACAACAAACTTGTACACTTTAAAATTCTTAATAAAACAGGTTTTAATGGATTTTGTTAATTAAAGGTTCATTCAACTTATAGTGAATGTGCATCAAATTACTGAAGCTAGAAATGATCAGAAATAAATATGTTTCATATTATGTCAGAGGAAACAGAAATTTAATTCGGATTTATTTAATTAGCATAAAAGCTAAAGCTAATAAAAGCTATAAATATATTTTATAAATCTTTTTTTTTTAAAACATACTACTTCTGAGACGGCAAATAGGAAAAATATTTTTTAAAAATCCAAATACCGATCTATACTCTTTTCCTAAGTATTCTAAACGAAGGTGAATTTGAGGAAACAGACACACGAAATGTTATTTTTTGACCAAATCAAAACTAGTTGCCTAGTTTCTTAGCCTATAAAAAGCACTTATGAAATTTTACATCTCTGTCTCACAGCAACATCTGCAGAGTGAGTCTGTATTTAGAATGCCTTTCATTTGTATTTTTTTTTCCAACAAAGGATGTACAGTATAGTGCCCTTTGAAAGTCCCTTCAAATAATTAGATCAGCATCCTCTTTCTCATTAAGTAAGTCCTACATATTTTCATTCTGACTGTTGTTTCCCGTTTAGACAAGGCAACACATTCCCTCACGCACAAGGTGCAGCCATAGCATGCGCTGCCCCGAAAGCGACTATGCACGTCCAGCACATAGAAAGATTCAGTGCAGTGATGCCTTACAAATATCCTGTTGTTGTTTTTTACCTACGCATGAAACACAAATTAATTTGAATTTGAAGTCTGCTTCGTAACATATTTTATTTTAATATAACATACTTTGATAAGGGTTTAATTATTATTTTAGGTTGCATCATCAACTAGAAAAAAATATTCTGCAATGAGCAAGAACCACATTCGTGAAAGAGATCATTGTGTAGATTGTGTGTTTCATATCCCAAACCTATTTTTTCCTTTTCTTTGACAATGTCCAAAGATATGGAGCATGAAGACGCTGGTATCTATCTGCTGATGTTGTGCTTCCTCTGTAGTATTAACTGAAACTAAAAAGAATCCAAGTGCTTTCTAAATACGTGTTTTTATTGTAGTAGATCATCATTGTCCTGGAGACAGTTTTGAGAATCAAGGATGTTGCATATTGAAATCTAATTAAAAAGCAGTTGCTCATTGCATTCCTGGTGGGCAGTTTCATAACATCCTGCAGCTGCAGTGATTGTTTCATCCTTGGCTAATTGTTATTGTCGTTGTTTCGGTCTTGTTCTCAATCACTGTTTTCCTCCCTGTGTTAGACAAGCCAGCTAATCAAGCTGGGAAAATAGTTCTCAAGCGAACCTGATGACAGGAGGCCTATAGGAAGCATTGATTTCTTGTATCGGTGGCTTTTACAGTGATGCTTCCTCTTGTCAAGTTCATGGCTTTCTCAGGTCCTTGGTCAGTAATCCATGGCACCTGTATTGGCGATAATACTATTCACTCAGTGTGTGAGAGCAGCAGCCATTGTGCTCCCTGTCCTCGCCCCATCACTATGAAAGGCATTTGACAAGATTCAGGTTTGCAAACCTGGATAATCTGGATGTAATAAATAAGTAAATAAATATAGCATTTTAAATAATTTACTTCTCTTTTTTTCAACATTCTGGCAACTGCTTTATTGTAACAATCAAACTCTCTGAATGAATAAACATTTGGAAATATGTTATCCTGTAATTCATGCACTTGGCAATATCACGTTTACACCTCCCTGCAAATACTACAAACAAACCATTATGTACATTTAGTTAACAATACTTATTAAACTAATCACTTACTGTATAAATATAATTATCTGATACGTTGTTTTAAATGAAAAGTTAGAAAAAAACAATGTGCATAAATTGTGCATAAGTATAAATGTATGTGTTACAAGAAAACAGCTTGTATAATATTTTGTGGTAATTCTGTGAAAACATATTTTAAAATTAAAAATTATTTAGGAAGTAAACATAATAACTATGTATGAGCTACAGATGAACCTGCTTGACAGAGACCATGTTATGAAATGACTGTGACTAATACACTCATCAATACTGTAAAACGTCGCCTTCCTTTTTATATATAAATTGTAAAATAAATACATACACATTAGAGTCATTTCCATGGAATAAATATTAAGTTAAATTAATCATTAAATAAACAAATAAAGTGTAGGCTATTTGAACTGTTTTTGGCACCTTCATCTAGACTTCATCAAATCATGTTATGCACGATGCCACTGTATTTTATGTGTTTATTTTCCATCTAGCTTTATCTTCCCATCCCAGCTGTTTTAAAAACATTTAGTAAACGATATGCTGCATTTATTTATTCCTGTCACTTGCGTGGAGATAAACATTTTTTCCCTGTCTAGGCAAAGCAAACAACATGTCACTGCATAGTTGATACTGAAGATAAAGAGAGCTCCTATGTGTTTGGCAACATCATTATTTATTATTGGATTTAATGAAGTTTAAAAAAAAAGGGCAGGGCAGGGGGGGCTGTTGTTTTTTGCCTTTGAAAAGCAATGTGGCTGAAGCAGTTTGGAGCTTGTGAGAAAGGAAACGTCCGGAAGATCGATACATCCTCTGCGTAGATTTCAAATAGTGTGTGACGTGCATCCAGGGAAACGAGTCTGAGTGAGGATACTCCAGTTATTATGGATTTGACATGAACTTGGCCCCCAGCTCCAGGGAATGTGATGAATGCATAATTTGATCTTCCTGTCATTGTCTGTTTCACTTGGCAATCTAGAGTGATATTTTTTTCCCTGCGAATAAAGCCTGGTACGTCACTAAATCTGAGAGCAAATTAATGAGCTATAATAATGCTCATAATAATAGCTCTTCATATTGTAGTTGTTTCCCCTCCTGGGACGGTTGCATTCTGGACGTATGTGAGTCAACTTCATAACTGTTTATATATTGACGTAAGTGGCACTGCTGAAGAAAATAATGAACGCTTTAGCAGCTGCTTTCTGTAGGCCTTGACATCTTATCTGCTCCATTATGTGAGGTTAAAGGAAATACATGTAAAAGCATGTAATTTTCATCTAAAAATAAGGTCTGACTGCATTATACTAGGGTCAGTAATTATTTAGTGATGAAGTGGTGGTCTCTTTGACAGCGTACGGTATGTTTATGTCAAAAACTGAAGAAAGGTCATCATTTGAAAGTATTTCTTAGTGTTCATGTTGGATTGTTTTTATACATAGTAGACAGAATTGTACAGTTTTGTTTGCAAGTGAATAGACTTTTTCAGTGAATACTGCATCACCAGCTGATTTCAAATTCACTGCTTTGAAGTTCTGTTGTGCTTTCGAAATCCTCTGTGCTGTAGGGACATGAAACATTATGTGGTAGCTTATACATGAGCCAGAGACACTGAGTTTGCTTCACTGAGTCTTAATGCTTCAAAACATAAATGTGAGACCTAACAGTCAATGTGGCATGCAGTGAAACCTCACAGCAGCTATACATTAACCACCAAATGTTGTGCAATTCTGCCTTGAAGCTAGTGGTGTCATTCATGTTTTGTGAATTACTAACATAGAAAAAAACAGTTGTGTAAAATAATACATGTAGTAAGTGTACACAATCAACCATACAAACAAACAAGAAACGCAGTGAAATGTTTTTATTAAATTGTACTTTTTTAAAATTAAATTAATAAGCTGTCTGTGGATATTGAATGAAATTGACTTATTTTTGCAGAGTTTGTAAAAATTCAGCATAAATGAAAAACTATACGTAAATGCAGTATATTATAATTTATTAAAACTGGTATCAGTAAAAACACACTTTAAGGTTAACACCCTTATATATGTATAGGCCTAAGGTTACTCAAATACATTTTTCAGTGTAAATGGAAAAAATACATCCTTGAGCAGCAATACATTTGTGAGTTAGTCTGGCCCACATTTTGGTTAAGCTGCATCAGTCTTTCCTTCAGGGTGGTCATATTAGAGAGACATAGACATTTCATTGCAGCTGTCCAGGCAAAACACAGAATCTAGGGTTCACATCAACAAGGAAAAACTGTGACCAAACCTGAAACTCCTGGAAATTCGAAAAAAAACTTTACCTTAACTAAAAATTCATTTTGTTAGGTTTTCAAAAATGAAGATAAATCATTACTTACCTTTTGTTCCATAAACTAATATGCTCCTGTATGTAGGTAGCTATCAAATGTTTGAAACTATATTCTATTTAATTTTGTTCTGTTTCCCCCATTTAAAAGAAAAACATTTTACACTCAGAGATTTCATATATCGCAGTTATTTACAAGACACTAGGAACACATGTAAAGTGTAATATTTTGGACAACACTGTGCAGCCAGCATTGTTGGTGATTAAGGTATAGACCTACATCTACAAACCTGATAACGCCTGCAGCACATCGCAAAGCTGAGCAGTATATTATTATTGAAGGAACACCTTGTAAACATTATATCACAGTGTGCTTAGAGTTATGATCTCGGCACCACAAAATCCCTCTAGAAAGAAAGGAAGTCAGGAAGAGACCACAGTGTGAGACACACACACACACACACACACTGTGTCTGGTCTTGTTTATTTGAGAAAGCAGTTTAACCACTTTAATCACTTACTGTAAATGCTTCTGAGTGAACTCAAGGTGGGGCTCAGCTTCCTCGTCCACTAAAAATATACAGTATATGAACACATTTTTGTTTTACAAATTAAAGGAATGATGACATTTCCTTTAACATGACATTTTTTAAATGGACAAAGTCAGCCACAGAGCAGACCATAATCAGAGTGTTAATGTAAGGTATTTGTCCAGAGTTGGGCCTCATAGTTTTGACAATCAGCACATATGTGAATGTACTTGCTTCCTCTATGCATGCCATGGAGCAGTGCAGTGAGAGTTTTCATCGAGAGTTTTCAGTTCCTCCGTGCAACACATGTGACCTGTATTCTGAACGACTCCTTTTTGTTTGACAACTCAGGGCAGTTTCCATCCCCGCACTGTGGCAGGACTGTCCTTGCCTGGGTTTTCATTGCCATTAATCATCTGCTGAGTGGGATTGGCTTTTCATAAAGCCAAGCTGAAAGAATTTTGTGAAAATTACCTATAAAAAACACATCTATATGAGAGACACTGTGTCTGGTCTTGTTTATTTGAGAAAGAGGTTTGTTAGCTCTCCACTTTAATCACTTACTGTAAACACTTTTGGGTGCATTAAAACACGGCTTAGCTTCCTCATCATTAAAAACAAACCAAAAATAGAAAATGAAAAGTTTCTAAACTTTACAATTCAATAATTTTTCTTGTGTTTGTTGCCATCTCAAATTAAAAAATGTAACCAATTGTTTCACTTCGTTACACATCAAATAGTCAGATCCTTCTTATCCTGATCAGTACATAGCTTTACAGCTTTAAGTTATCGATCTGTCTATCTATACATCTATCTTTTTGTTATTCACTTATCCTGTAATAAATATATTTTAATGTATTATATTCACTTGTTCTTCAATATATATTGTTCTACATAAACTAAAGATGCGATTATTCACAAATAATGCATGATGCTATGATTAGCCGTGAAAGGGTGACAATTGCAAGATAACTTACTAGATTTCACTTAGGAATAAACTGCATAGAAGGAGCAAGAGCAAACCAAACAAACCCCAAAAAAAAGAAGGTAGCAGGAAATCTAGTATCAATTTCATGTTTCTCCATTTGCCTGCCACCTGTTAAGCATGATCATTACCCAGAGCTGAGGGGAGAGGCTAATCTCCAGCACATTTATATCAACAAACTTTAACAAAACTGCCTAATTATCCCTCTGACTCAGGGCTCCCTCTAAATCCAGCTCCATTTGCCAGTTTGGATGTTTGCCAAACATTGCAAGCTGGTATCTGTAAGCACATCCTAATGACAGTTTTCTTTCATTCCCTTAGCTTTATAATTGCCAAGAGGAGTTTACAGACTTTTTTATGGTGTTATTCCAGATTAATAAGAAAAAAGGTCAGGCAGAGGTTTACTAGCAGTTTTTACATGTGGGCTAATCTTCCCCCACCCCCCAAATAAATAAAAAAAACACAACAACTAGCAACAACAAAACATAGATACACTTGCCAAAGTGATAACTGTGAGATACATTATATTTTTAAAGAATGTTTTGAGAATTAAGTCACATAACTGACATGCACTTAAAAATAATTACATAGTAATAATTTAGGATCTGTTTTATTATATACAACAATATCATACTAGGGAAATTTTAATTAGACAGAAGCAGTTTTTTCCACAATGAAAGAGTTTTAATTGACTGGAAAAAAATATTTGACCTCCTTGCAGAATTTTTGTTTGCATTTTCTCAGCTGCGTAATCACAACATTGTTTGGTAGCCACACATATTAATGAGATCACTCATCTGCTGAAGGTAAAGGGCAACACAGCCGAAAATACTTTCCAACAGTTTCTCTGTTGGAAATGGAACTGATAGGACAAAACATGCTGCCAAATCTGAGCTATCACCTCAGATAGCCTTTCAATGCCTAATTTTAATATCTACCTTCCTACAAAATTAGTAATACATTTGCCGATCCAACAGTTATGTCACTTTTACTCTGGAGTTCAAACTGGTCATGTGGAGTAATGTGTCATTTTCCGGTGACATCAGTGATGGGTTTGTGTGCTGTTAACAATGAGGCAGGCTTGACAGTGATGTTTCATGCCTTTAACAAGCCGACCCAGCTGTGCCTCAGACCGCTGCGAGCTCTGTGGGGGGGATTGGCGAGAGCTGTTAGAGAGAACTGCTAATAGGGTCTGATTATGTTCTGTGGGCAACAGGTGCAGGGATATTGCTAGCCAGTGAGAGGTGTAGATGGTCAGTAAAGGCATGTACACTTAACCTGGCCTTTGTGCTCTTGGAAAATATAATGATATAATGATAAAATGATTTGTATGATGGAGTGCAAATTCACACACCCTGCCACAATTTAGTACTGTCAATCCGGCATTTATGATAACAAATCTGATTAGATAACGAATGTAAAGTGCACGGCGGCCCACTTTTGATGTCATCAGCCAATCTCAATGTGTTTCCCTGTGTCTAGCATTCATGTGTAACAGAAAGTACGCTTGATGTACAGCATACGGGCAATGTTTTCTAGTTTGTGTTGAGACATGGCCCCTGTGGGCTCTTGGTGTTATCGCTGAAATCCTGATGTGCTGTCTGTCACAGAGGCCAAGTTAAAAGCAGTGAGCATTGACAGCAAGTGTTGAATTTTGGAAGTCTGCTACAGTGTAAATTAGCAACAGTGACAATAATGCTTATTGCTTTATGCATACCTATTATATAAAAATATATAGAAATACTCCTAATATTATTAACTAGAGTTGCAAAAGTTTTTTCCCCCATTTCCTTTTTTTATTTACATTGCACATTAAAATAAAAAAATATTGAGTGAAAAATACGTGTGGGAATAAAACAAAATTCAGTAGGTAATTCCAGAGTAATTAAGCAAATTCCTATATATGTGAACTAAATCACAGAAGATTACACACTCCATGTGTCTGTAATGGCTACCCTATAATTTAGGAAATACAATATAACATTTAACAGTGGGAATGTATGACAAACTAAACCTGACAGAAACTATTCATAACTACTGTGATTTAAGGTACCAAAAGAATTAGAGTGGAGTACAGAATTACTACTATTTCTTAACACCCAGATATCTACTTCAATTTACCTCTTTCTAACTCTCGGCTCATTAACAGGTTAATTTGATTCTTTCCCTGGGAATTCTCAACAGTTTGCCCTCAAACTAAGGGCAAATAGTTTATACCTGACCTGCCGGATGGTGTTCCTTAACCACAGACTCCCCAAGGGATATGACTCTACCCTTAATTAGGATGCTAGGGAAAAGATTCAAAGTGCTCCAAGATGGCAGCAGGAAGTCAAATAAGAAATTCTATCTGATCATCTTTCGGAGTTCAAGGAAAACTGCTGAAAAATGTCTGATGCTGAAAATCAAAGGAATGGAGCATTTTAAAACTTCTTGAAATTACATGACTTTTAATAAGTCTTGGCTGCTTTATATTATTTTACTGTATTTCATATTTTATTTTTTTAACATACATCTCTACACACCACAAAAATGACCTGCAATTTAACGTTAAAATAAGAAACCTGTTAAATTTGAATCTCGCACATGCAAACAATCATACAGATGTCAAACACTGGTACAACAGGCCGTGTAACCAGAACCGCGCACACATCTGTCCTTGCATTGTTTTGACACCACTTTTTGAGTTAACTTCAACTTGCACTATAATGAAACCTGATTGACATTCCACCAGTTATGATTTTTATAATGGTAAAAATGGCTATATATTTATTTAAATCCACAAAATGAATACAACAGTGCAAACCAGCAAAGATACATCATGGATTTCCTCATGTAAGTTCAGGTGTATGGATTCATAAAAACATCTTTCAGATCAGTGAACGGTTAAGGTAAAAAATAAGTCTTCCAATAGATAATGTATATTGTGATATTCATTGGTTATGAGTGACTGCCTTGGCAAGGAAAACCTATTAAACATTTTCTTTTAATTAATTTGTAGGTATCTTTTTCATGTAATGACTTTTCTAAAACCACAGGCATACGTGTAGGATTTTAATCTCCAGGGTGCTGTTCATTGTGACCGTTTGAAAAGTCTAGCAGTCTTCTGGCCATGCTTTTTAATTGAGCAGCTGGTGAGGATTGGGTTTCAGAATCACCTGCATGATGGAGCAATGCAGGAAGTGGTCTGTCACAAGAAAAGCTAGTAATTACTCAACACATCTACGTCGAAGGCTTTCTCTGTTAATTAAACTTAAACTTGGTTTCTTACTCCTTTAGAGGACCTGTCTCATTAGCGTGGGGTTTTACATCTCTGTATGGTTTCAGCTCTGTGAAACAAAGATCTAAATATTATTGAAACAGTTGTAGTTCAACAGTTTAAACCTCAGCTCCAGTAATGTCACATACACATCTAAATACAATGGAGCGTTTACAGATGACTCACATTCCCAACTCTCTCAGTCCGCTGAGCTTGTGTGTTTTGTGCATTTACTGCAGACTAATTTCAGCTTTTAATGTTTGATTAAATTTCTATGTTTGAGTTAGGACTGTTTTTTTATTTTTAGGTGTCCAATGTGGCAGAAATCAACAGCTATTTTATTTGGGTTTTTTGTTATGAGTCTGTTCAAATCAGACTCAAATCCTCTGCACAGAGGACACAATAAAAACTTCCAGAGCTGGAAAAGTAAATACTCCAAGAAAAGTGTTATTCTGTGTACTTGTTAACATTTAATTCTCAGAGTCAGGGATACTCGTGGGATCACAATGTACATAAATTCTGGCAACAAACCTCTCCCTCATACAATGCAGATGAACCATGACTTACATTGACAATTGGTGAACGATTACAAAAAGTCCTGTGAGAACTGCGGCTTATTAAACATTCAGTTCGCAACAATATTTTGTTTGAAAATGTAGTTTTAATCATTTCATTGTTATAAGACTTTGCTCATTACATGTTTTAAGTGTTAATATATTATTAATATGATTATTATTAGTAGTAGTAGTATAAGAAGAGGAAGACTAAGGACAAAAAGCAGTAGTAGGGAACTGTTAGAATATAAAATAGTAAAAACCTTTTATTATTGAAATGGCATTGTCATTCTGCGGCTTATTTTTAAGCCATTCATTTATTT
This sequence comes from Amia ocellicauda, assembly GCF_036373705.1. Classification (NCBI taxonomy): domain Eukaryota; kingdom Metazoa; phylum Chordata; class Actinopteri; order Amiiformes; family Amiidae; genus Amia; species Amia ocellicauda. Next base: position 44,530,332 of record NC_089850.1, read on the forward strand.
ACTTACCGTATATACATACACACATATATATACAGTGAGGGAAAAAAGTATTTGATCCCCTGCTGATTTTGTACATTTGCCCACTGACAAAGAAATGATCAGTCTATAATTTTAATGGTAGGTGTATTTTGACAGTGAGAGACAGAATAACAACAAACAAATCCAGAAAAACGAATTTCCAAAAAGTTATAAATTGATTTGCATGTTAATGAGGGAAATAAGTATTTGATCCCCTATCAATCAGCAAGATTTCTGGCTCCCAGGTGTCTTTTATACAGGTAACGAGCTGAGATAAGGAGCACTCTCTTAAAGGGAGTGCTCCTAATCTCAGCTCGTTACCTGTATAAAAGACACCTGTCCACAGAAGCAATCAATCAATCAGATTCCAAACTCTCCACCATGGCAAAGACCAAAGAGCTGTCCAAGGATGTCAGGGACAAGATTGTAGACCTACACAAGGCTGGAATGGGCTACAAGACCAGCGCCAAGCAGCTTGGTGAGAAGGTGACAACAGTTGGTGCGATTATTCGCAAATGGAAGAAACACAAAATAACTGTCAGTCTCCCTCGGTCTGGGGCTCCATGCAAGATCTCACCTCATGGAGGTTCAATGATCATGAGAACAGTGAGGAATCAGCCCAGAACTACACGGGAGGATCTTGTTAATGATCTCAAGGCAGCTGGGACCATAGTCACCAAGAAAACAATTGGTAACACACTATGCCGTGAAGGACTGAAATCCTGCAGCGCCCGCAAGGTCCCCCTGCTGAAGAAAGCACATGTACAGGCCCGTTTGAAGTTTGCCAATGAACATCTGAATGATTCAGAGGAGAACTGGGTGAAAGTATTGTGGTCAGATGAGACCAAAATCGAGCTCTTTGGCATCAACTCAACTCGCCGTGTTTGGAGGAGGAGGAATGACCCCAAGAACACCATCCCCAACGTCAAACATGGAGGTGGAAACATTATGCTTTGGGGGTGTTTTTCTGCTAAGGGGACAGGACAACTGCACCGCATCAAAGGGACGATGGACGGGGCCATGTACCGTCAAATCTTGGGTGAGAACCTCCTTCCCTCAGTCAGGGCATTGAAAATGGGTCGTGGATGGGTATTCCAGCATGACAATGACCCAAAACACACAGCCAAGGCAACAAAGGAGTGGCTCAAGAAGAAGCACATTAAGGTCCTGAAGTGGCCTAGCCAGTCTCCAGACCTTAATCCCATAGAAAATCTGTGGAGGGAGCTGAAGGTTCGAGTTGCCAAACGTCAGCCTCGAAACCTTAATGACTTGGAGAGGATCTGCAAAGAGGAGGACAAAATCCCTCCTGAGATGTGTGCAAACCTGGTGGCCAACTACAAGAAACGTCTGACCTCTGTGATTGCCAACAAGGGTTTTGCCACCAAGTACTAAGTCGAAGGGGTCAAATACTTATTTCCCTCATTAACATGCAAAACAATTTATAACTTTTTTGAAATGCGTTTTTCTGGATTTTTTTGTTGTTATTCTGTCTCTCACTGTTAAAATACACCTACCATTAAAATTATAGACTGATCATTTCTTTGTCCTAGGGCAAACGTACAAAATTAGCAGGGGATAAAATACTTTTTTCCCTCACTGTACATATAATGTTAGAAAAATATCAACCTGAACTTTAGGAATAAAATCATTCTACTTGAAGTATCTCATGAAATCATTCCCCTAAAAAAAATAGATCTTTTGTGGTGAAGATTTGCCGAGTTGTACCAGTGAAAAGATAAATGCTTTTGCAGATTTTTATGAACCTCTGCCTAATCACAATAATAAAATCATACACAGCATCCACAAGAATGATCCTTGACGGTTCAGCTTGGCTCAGAATGGACCACGCTCTGAAGAAGATGAGCTGAAGGCAGATGCCCTTTGGAATTCCTTCTAACTTTATCATTTTAAGCATTTTTTAATGTTTAAAAAACAATTGGTCAGCCTGGTCAAAACATCAAAATTTCAGCTCATTAATCTTGAAAAAGAAACTAAAGGTCTCTTGCTTTTGAAGCAGTTATAACCAAAGGGGGTAGGAGGCAGGGGGAGGGGGGTGGTTATACAATTTCCACTTGAACTATGAGGACAGGCTCTTCAGGGAGACACTAAATTGAAATTAAGGCTGTTCCTGACGGGCCACAGGATATGCCTGCAAATTTAGACATATCAAAATGGCGAAAAAGTCTGTTTGTGCCCATTCATATAAACTGAATGGCTTGTAATGTTCTCTGGTCCTTTGAGGATAGTTGCTAGGTTGAGGAAAGACGGCAGGAAGACTGAAATGGTTTTGACATAACTTTATTTTAAAGCACTACAGGTTTTCTCTCCTCCCCGTGGTTTAATGGTGTATTCCTCCGGGTCCTGGGAGGAAGCAGCAGAGTAAATCCCTACAGCTCTGCTTTAAAAGGAAAACATCTTAAGACAGGTGAAAAACAGAGGAAGACAACTCTGTATTTTTTCTGCTTTATTGCAGTGCTGATCAACGACACACACTATGTACCAAATTCATTCTGTTTGAACTGTGACGTGATAATGCACATACATTTGTGTGATTTGGTGAGTGATAGTTCACCTTTTGGTGTCATCGCTTTTATTGTGACTTGCACCAATTCATACAGTACTGATATTTTCCTTCAATAACCAGACTTCTGTATCAACATTTTTGGGGTATAATATATCATTTTGAAAGCATTAATTTTGACTGCCAGCGTATGCTAAACCTCTGGGACATCATGCAGGAAGTAAGAACATTTAAAACAGCACAGGAGATGTTAAATAGAAAGATGAATTCAGTAGTTGACTTAGCTGACTATAATTAAATGGTCAAATGTCTGCTTCTGTTAAGCTTAAACATTTTCATTTTTTATGTGGGGTTGGGTGGTCATGAGATGAAAAGTTAATACTGGAACTTAAGTAGCAACTTAAAATGTTATTTTGCTTGTGCATAAATACATTCCATATATGTTTTTTCTTCTAACAGATAATCTAGATGTGTATCTCTCTCTATATCTATATATATCTATTTATATATATTTTTATAGAGTCCCCAGAAAGAGGAATGATTTTGTAGTCTTTGTTTTGAATTGCTGAGAACTGTTAAGAAGTGAAAAGCAGTATACAATTATTTTCTTTCCCTTGGGAGAAGTATTTGAGACAGAAAAAATGTAATTGTACAAGAGTATCACCACATCTGGTGTGTTTGGACTTATAATATTACATAGTGATATTTCTTGTTTCCTGTTATAAAAAAGGAAAAAACAAAACCCCTGAAATGTATGGGGTATAAACTAAGCAAAATGAGTACAAACAACACAGTATAGGCCATATGTTACCATTTAAACAAAATAGTCTCTATATCCATAACGAAAGCACGGTTCCCTATAATGTTATAAAGCACTATTAAGTCTTCAGTTTGCCTGTGCAGAACATTTGCCTTCCATAATAAATCATCAGCGTTGTCGTGGCAGAGGCCTTGGTGGTGCCAGATGGTATAATCGTACTTGTGGGGCTCATGGTTCTATTTGGCCCTGTGAGTTGGGAAACCTCGAGACATCAGGGAGATGGAGGGTCTGTCCTGAAGGTAGATGTTTTGGCCATCGAGGTAGTAATGGAAATGGAGGACTTGCTTGCACTACAACTACTATACCATAGTTCAGCCTTGGATAGGGCCTTGCTTTACAAGGCAGTGACCAATTTTTTGGTCACCACAATGAACAGCTTGTAGTCCACACCAAAGCCCGTGTGCCCATCTTTCTTCGCAGTGAGTGGGTGGGTGGTGACCAAGGACTCAATGTGCCTCCTGGGCCATCGGGCCTAGCTGTCATGGTCTGGGGCCTGGGGAATATTCCCAGCATCAGCTGGGCACACGTCACGGTGTCATTGATAAAGCAGCATAGTTGAATGAACAAGATTTAAACTAAATTAATTGTCAAATAACATTGTTCGACATGAAGGGACACGAATCCTTCCAGCTACAACTGGTTCACATTGTAATGAGTGAGGAAATTATTTTAAACTATGTAAAAATTTTGACATGATATATTTATGGAGGAAAGCTGTGTAATTACAGATCAATATTGAAAAACAAGATCCCAAAGTACACTTTTTAAGGTTCTAAATAGCTTTTTTGGTTTGTTTCGCAAAGAGAGGCCACCCAATCACCTAGAGCCAAGAGAACACAGAGCACTGAATGTGGTAGGACAAGAATATAGCAGGGTGAGGACAAACCACAAGCAAAGAACATGAAATGTTCCAGACTTACTATAGAAGAAATACTTAGAGACAGAAAGCTTAAAGACAGGAAAGAAGACCACGGGCTGGATAGATACATCAAATGTATTCTATATATACGAATATATCACAAACAGCTGTTACTATGCTGAATCAAGGAGTTGTTTATGGATGTTTGGAACATATTACCAAACCTCTTGTGGGAGCTGATTGATAGGGATCATTCAGTAAGCATGCTCACTTATATCATAGCAAGAGCATCATGAGTGAGATAATGAGTGAGCTTTCTTTCCTATTTCCTCATGAAACAAAATAGAAATGTTAACAATTTGTGGTAAATCTATTGACAATTTATTGTCAATATTGACAGTTATGTTAAAATAATAAGAGCTTCATATTTAACTCGGATGATGATAACCCTGGTTTAACTTTATGTATGTATGTATGTTTTCTTCTTCTTCTTCTTCTTCTTCTTCTTCTTCTTCTTCTTCTTCTTCTTCTTCTTCTTCTTCTTCTTACCGCATTTGTATCCCAGTTAAAACAAAAAGCCAGCCATACTCTCCTCACATCTTTTCCTTAAATAGCCAAGTCGCTTACTGTGTAAGAGAAACTAACAATAAGTTTCAAAATTAATAACGAAAAAAAACGAAAACAGTATGAATTAGCATTTGGCCCTCCACATGGCTAATTTAATTTTCAGACCAGGCCTTCCTCTTTATATACATGGCTGCATGAGAAAACCTTTGGCTCCCATGGAAACAGAACTTCCATCAGGGTTATTTTGTGTTTGGCTGCTGTGAGATGTCTCGATTAAATAAAGAACATATGTGGAAACTACACCATTGTCAATGTATCCTTGGAATGATACAGCAATTGATCCTTTGAGTACTATAAATACAGAGCAATGCAATGAAGAACATAATAAAATATGGGCACAAAGTGTATGTATCATTTTTCACACAGGCTACGAGATCATTGAAATATAAAAATATCCAATATAATAACATAAGAGCATCAATTCTTCTGTTAAAAAATACGAAATAAATCTAAATATTGAGGAAAGTATGATAATTGCTATGTGTTGTTTGGAGGTTTGTAAAGCTTCCATTTACAATGAATTTGCAGACTTGACTGTCTTCTGTCTTTTACTAAACACATCGTGTGGAATGATGCACACAAACATACTGCCGTGAAGACATTGTGTTTAAGTGTGTAATCGAATATCAACAGGAATATCATGCAAAAATGAATACAACATAGCATGTTAACAAACCAAGGAAACAAAATGGAAATGTATTTCTCCTGCAAAGATAATCATATGACATTATAATATATTCTGAATGAGATCAAATTGAATAAAACATATGTTACCTAGTTTCGTTTTGTTTTCCATTCACATCAGGGATTATAAATCTGCACTAATTTATTATTGTCTCTGTTACTTCACTGATTTCATAACTTAAAATGTCATTATTCTTTACTTAATCACAATCAGGAATTTTCTTTGGTATTTAGTATTTTATTTAGGTATCTGTTCTAATCATCATGGCTAATTTGTTTTGAGTATATTTTAATAAATGAGTCAGAGTATTCCCAGCTGCTTTACAAGATAAAAAACACATTTATAAATACACTTAAAATTGCATTTCAATGCTGCCTACATTCTGAATATGTTTTAAACAGAATTAAAATGAATAATGGAAATGGTTTAGGTGGAAGCCATGGGCGATCTGAATGGGAAATAACAGAGAATCACAGTCCTTAAGATCCATAAACAAATTGTCAAAAATCCTATAAAAATGTATTAAAAATACAGAATTTTAGAAAGTGTAGTTCTAATAATTGTAATAATAACACTGAAATGCACATCTAAAAGGTCCTTAACAAATTGACCCAGAAAAAGAACTGGTGTGAGCAAAGGCCCAGATTGCCATAGAAATGTACAATATTAAATTTAGTAATGTAATCAATAGAAAGGTGTCCTATTGTTCTCAGTCTTTCTCGTAGGGTTCTATTTCCTGATGTGAAAAAATATATTATTCTAAGATATTATTCTAGGAGTTATTCTCGATGGTTATTTCAACAAATTGTGCTGTTGAGAGGTTATGGGAATTGATCCCAAGCAATCTGTCTAATGGTTATTTATGTCTTAAAGCTATAATATAGATATAGAGTATAGAAAATATATACATTATTCACTTTATGGTTGGCCAAGTGCATTAAATCTTTCACCCTGTCATTCACCGGCTCATAAAAAAGAATTGTTTTGGCATTATTCCTTATTCAGTTTCATTTTAATTTGACCATGTTGCCAGTCGTTCTTAAAAGGCGTATATTCCTGCTGTTTACCATATGTATGTATATTATTAAGCCTAAACACATTGCAAGAAAGTGAGATGTCATGTTCAGCAAGGCATAAACCACTATAAAAGTTTGATCAGTTTCTCAAATGTGCCATGACTGTGAACCATCTGTTTCCCAGACAACACTAGCAACCAACAGTGAGGTCCCCCGTGATGCATGTCCTCAATAAATGTCTAGTGTCCCAGAGGACCACAAATTATTTGTCTATAATATAAGTGAATCAACTGGGAGCTAATAGAGGAAGACAATGACTGGCGAACAGTAACATCTGAAACACATCAGTAAATACATCAATAAATCAAAGTACTAAATGGAGGTCGTTACAAAACTGTTATTTGCAGAGTAGGTTAATGGGGCAATAATAAAGGTTAACTAAGATTATGCTGTGTGGTTTCAAGGCCTTTCAATAACATACATGAAACATGCTGTAGCCTTCTAAAAATTGTATTCAAAAATGCATGTACTGTGCCAACATATCATTTTATTTGATATGCCTAACCGGGGTGGAGGGAGAGGGGAGATTAATGGCTGCCTCTTTGTAAAGTCAGCTGGCCATGTAACCAGGATAGTGTGTGTGTTTGCACCCATGGCAGAGATGTTTCTTCATCGAAGAGGCTTCCTCCTTAATAATACTACTGAGGAGGATGGCTAGAGATGGGCATTCTTATATTCATGCATTGTTTTGGCTCACACACAATCTTAGCTAATACAAAAATGTGATCACAAAATGAAAATGTAACGAGATGTAAATGAGAGAGCCGCCGAATATCAGAAATCTCCAGTAGTTGTAATTCTATTACTGTGAAAATGGTATTACTTCTGCACCAAAGATGACTGTTCATATTATAAAAACCCTGCTGCATAGATCATTGTGACTGTTACTGTGGGATTTGGTAGCATATAATGTTGTTGCTGCTGAGAAGTTGTATTTTATATCTGACATGATTGCCTCTTACTGTGTACAGGGCAGCACTGGAGCAAAAAATGAATTGCGTTATAACTCTGTAGTGTTTTATATTAATTTCAGTCCATTTGTATGGATTCGTAGTCCAAAGTTTACACCATGTCTTTGTGTACAGATAACCAAGCATTTGTTTTTTCCAAAATATTATGCAGGGAGGGGGATATAATCGAGTGCAACTAGAATCCTTTAATTTTCTTTAGGCTAAATCAGGCTACATTAATAAATTACTAATTCATTACATGTCTTAAATTAAACGAATTAGCAACAAAAACACACACACACGTACGCGTACATATAGAATAATATTTTGTAAGTGTATGTACAATGACAATTTTATTGCACTCATAAAACGTGTCTAACTGCCCTGCAGCACATTGTATTTTCACCAGGAGTTTTAAAAAGTCTTAAATTACACTCAAACAAAATTGAGATTAATGGGTTGTGGTATTAATGTGTTTCTCATTTCTGAAGCAGGGAATTTTCCATTCCTCTGCTTGTGCCAAGTGCAGGGAAAAGCAACTCCATTCAACTATTTGTCAACTCCCATTAGAAACATTTAATAGTAATACAATTTATGGATTTAGTTTCCAAAGGATACTGCCAGTGAAGTCCATGATCACTAAAGCGGTAGTAAATGCTACTATTGTTCTGTTCTTATAAATTATTATTATGCTGTGTACCCCGTTTAAAACATTTAAAGTACTGCTGGTTTTAACAAGTAAATGTATTATGAAAATGTGAAGCGCAAAGTGCCAGCAAGGGAAACTACTCCCCCAGCCCTGTCCAAGAAACACCTTTGAATAATGCCTCCTCTGCTTGTGCGAATGGGTTCCCTCCTTGAAATCCCTCAAATCAATTACGCAATAAATAATTTCAAAAAGGGAACGCAGAGAAAAGGCAAGGATTAATGCTACATCAGCTACATTTCAGTAGGCCGTCCGATGGCAATAGCAGACTTTATTCCGGAATGTACTGGCGCGGCGCTTCTAGAGTTGTGTTCCCTTATGGCACGGCAGAATAATTAAAGTCTTAAGACAGGTACAGTATTGATGTTACAGGTCATTTATGACACACCCATTCAATAACATTCAAAAGGACAGAAGACAAAATATGTGTTTGTGTGTGTATTGAGTTTAATTTAAAATACTTTCAATTAATTTATGTAATTGTTCTACCAGTAATAATAATACATATCTGGTATTCACATTAATCTGTGCAAAGTAGTTTTTAAGAATTATACTAAACACATGCAAACACATTTGTTTATAGTATTTACATCAGGTTTATCTCAAACATCAAGCACACATTCATTATAGTGATTCAAATTTCCCAGTATAGGCCTATATTTTTCAGTTATGTCACAACTTTTCTCGCATACAAGAATTGAAATTAAATATACTTGAAGAATTTTACATCCAATATTGTCCCTTGACACAGATGTCATATTTGTATACTCGTAGGCTTGCATGTTAGGGGAAGATGTACTATAAATATTACAATTGCAGATGACTCCTTTCTTCCCCTTTCCTATACTTTGAATGATATGTATTACAAAAATGTAACACATTTTCCGGCCTGCTGTTCAAAGTGTTAACTTTTTATTACACAGTGTAGGATTGCATGTAATAAGGTTATTAAAACATTGCACGGCAAATCATGAAACCGACAATATGAAGAAGAGGAAATCATGACTAGCATGAAAAATTGGCCAAGGAGGAGTTGTGAAATAAAAACAAAATGATGTATTAGTTTGTATTTTGGTGATTTTGTTCCTGACACATGGAAGGAAATGCGATGTGTTTTCTTTAGGAAGTGCAATTTTCTCCTCTTTAACTTTTTCAAATCCTCCTGTTAAACCCTCAAGCTATCAGACATAAAATTTAGAGGCCTTGAGCGGTTGTTACGACTCCCTGCAGGATTTAGCTCATGATACCTAAAGGCGACTCTGAAGAACCAGAAAGGAAAACCAATTTGCAGGAAACTTGGCAACTTTCAATAATCTGGATTCATATGGAGCATCAATCTATTCTCGTGGTCTCCTTACCATAATTACAGGACAAAAGCCAGCCACTGACTGCTGTGAGGGGTCACATGCAACTGTATTTGCACCAACCATTCTGACACCCTGCATCATTTTAACATGTGAGGATAATTAATGAAGGAACAAATATACTAATGAAATATATGACAAAATGTTAATCTGGTTATCAGTAACTTGGTGTTTGTTCATTCTATATACATTTACAGGTGCATCCTGCAAAAAACTCAGCAAACAGATCATCCACGAAATAATGTGGTTAACTTCGTAAGAGGCAGAAGAATCTATGACTATCTTTCATAAGCATGTACTTAGTAGCTACCACTTATTTGTTTTCAGAACTGCATTGACCAACCAATCCATTTTCACATTTTAAACCCAATACTGGATAGTACCTTTCCAATGAGCAGAAACTAGAAAGCAACCGCCATGTATTCAGTTTGGAATTGATTAGGAGTGTCAATATTTGTATTTGATCCTAGGCCAGGGTCACATTACACAAGTTTGTATACAATTATGTCTATACATTTATACTTACATATTCATATATATTGAAAATATTCATTCAGTAATGCATCAGAAACATCAATTTATCAACAGGTGAGCTGGGTTCATGAAAAAACGAATGGCATGGTCAAAATAAATGTATAAAAGTAGATATCATTGCTGTTACACTGTGATTGCTTGTGTTTGAGAACACTGACATTTTAAAGCAAGATGCAAGTACACAGTTTGCAAAACAACATGCTTGAATTACAGCACCCTGCAAAATGTACATAATAACCAAGCAAGATATTTAAATGAGGGCCGTTCGTTAATATATTGTATCTCTCTCAGAAATTCATATTAAAGTGCCTAATGGAACCATGGATTTATCAATACAGTTAAAGAGAAAGGGCTACGGAGTAAAATGCAAAATGTTTTAAACTTTCTGGCAAAGTTTTATTGAGTTTAAATATTACCCGTCATACTGCAAAAATGTAATGTTTATTGCCTTCAGTATAATCCATGGGCATGTGGAAATGTTAACTGTAAATGTCAGTGCAGGAAAGTAAAGAAAACAGAACATCATAGACTGGATGCAGGTCGTAAGGGGGGTTAATTGAAAAGGTGTACGGGGAACATATCTTTAGCTGCAAATGGAATAAGTGATGCAGTGTTACATCGACTTCACACTCACCCACACTGTTACACATCCAAACACATGTATATCGCATTACTTGTAAGGTCCTGCCACAGAATCCTGTGTAATTTATATGCCAATAAATCTAACCCCTTCCTGAAAACTAAAACTAAACTCTTAAAGGTGGCACAAAAGAATATCTTTCTGTGTAAAATAGAATGACCCCCTACTCTATCTTAAATCCGTCATGTTGAAATCTGAATGGGCTTTTTCCAGAAGTAATCTTTAAAGTTTTCGTGTAGATCTTTCTTTTAAAATACATAAAATGGGAGCAGGTTAGTTAGTAGGCAATAGTGTACATTTTAGTTTTGCATATCATCAGTTACAAAGGAGTAATTCGTATTGCTATATATCGTCTTGCCTTAGTGCTGTACTCGGATTCTTGCTTATTTTGTTATTTGCTGTGACTCAAAAGTTCTGACCAAAAAAAATAAAAGCCAGTGATCTGGGAATTATTTGCTTGCTGCACATCTATGATTACAGCATGCTTCTCCTATGGACCTGTACAATACTAATTTGTTTTCCATATGCTCCTCTGGGAAAGAAGTTTCAAAATGTAGTCTTCATTAACATTAGGGGTCAGAAGTTCAAGAACAAGAATTTAAAGTTACTGGTAGCCTCATATCTGCTTTAACAAAATTAATGCTGTTATCATATATTCTTGCATCAATAGCATTAATAGTTTGCATTCTTTAAAGACAATCCTAGATACAGTGTCCATTTTAAAGTGTATGTACCTCTATGACTATAACAAACCACTAATTTTGTTCAACAAACATTAACAAAACAGCAGTGCTAACACATAAGAGAGGGCATTGTTAGCGAGAAAGAACACTGTTCACAAATGTAATAATAATAATAATCCACTCTGCCACACCAGTATCCTTTATTCATCATCCCAGGTGGATTATTCATTGTTATTCCTCCCCCTGCGAACCTTGAGCCAAGAAACCAGTTTCATAATCACTCATGCCTAGTTCTCACTTCCATCAGTGCCGTCTCTCTGAAAACCACAGCCAGTTGGTACCAGAGTAGTATATTTTGAGCACAGATGTTCACGATGAGTAGCAGCTATCTTCTATTGGCACACATCTGTAAGTAAGCAGGGGAGGAGTGGACATGCTGCACGAATAAATACCTAAACTGTGTTCATAGTAAGCGCTCAGTAAAATTCTCAAACGTCAACAGTACAGAACAGAGAACGTTAACGTAAGCCGTTTACAATATATAATCTTTTTGTATTGAATTATCATTGCAACAGAGGGGTCGTGCCCTTCTGCATATTTGTCAGTTCCGCAAATTTATCTTCTTTTGAAACAGAAGGGAAACACTGAGGCAACACAAATCTCTTGGACAGATGTGACCCCTTACTGCCAGATGTTACAACTATGGATCTGGTTGTGTTAACAAAATGGTATTATTGGGAAAGTAATACATAGGTGTCTAATGGGGGATTCCCCACCCTCAAAAACTTGAACTAATGACTTTCCAGTGATCAGTGTTTCTGAGTAACTGCTCAGAAAAAGGCACAGGTGTTAGAAAGAGGAAGTTCAACTGAACTGGAGGTTTGATACGTATTTATTATGAAGAAGGAAAGTCGTAGAGGATATATTGTTTTTTCTTTTTCATTTCAAAACATACCATTTCCTTTGATGCATTTATAGGTTGTGGGTAAAAGGCACAGCACCCAACACATTTAAAATACAGTGCACAAGATAGGTTTCCTTGCTTGACCCTGACAAACCATGTATAAGGAAAGAAAAGCTATGGTCTATTCACCTCACTGCCTCAGAGAGATTATTACAGAGTTGACATCTAGTGTCTCAAGATGGAAATCACCCAGACTGACCTCTGCAATGCTGTGTGCTGTTAAGACACATCAAGTGAAACTAGAGCCCCTCCAGACAGGAAGCTCATTCACTGTTCTTCAGTCCTACTTCCTCACCTGAGAGCTGCTAAAGGGACGATATTTTTATTGTAGGTTTCACATTTGAGGAGAAAAACATAAGACTAGAAAAATGACTCCTAAAATGTTTGTCATTATAATTTGTGCAATCCAGACAATCTAGTGTGGCCATAACATACCTTATGATGTATTTCCACCTTTGATGAAGGGTAACTAAGACTTGCAGATGTACAGTCAATATCAATCAATGCACAGGAAATCTAAAATTAAAGAATGGTATGACTATCAATATTGAAAATACCTATGCAATACAGTGATACATATTTCTAAATACTCGAGTCTAAGATTGAGGAATGGCACTGTGTTTCTCTGGACAGAAATATATATCAAAATAGTTTCTGCAGCCGTATTTTACTCGAATACTTTTGGTGATGTGAAAGATACTACAACATTTATATATTTATGTTTTATTTGTATTATTATTACAACAACAGCTAGAAAAATCATAGGTTGTGAGCCAATGTTCTTTCCAACATTTTCCTCTTAGCTGCTTGAATTTCTCTGTGGAATTTATTCAGCACTGAGAGAAGTCGGATACTTAGTTTCCAAAAAAACACTGCTGTTTAAAAAGTCTGTTCCAGCCCTTGGAGAATTACTGTATTATAAGCTTTAAAATATCATACTGTTATTATAAAAAACAAAATTCAGGTGACCATAACCTTTGATGGGAATGTAGAATGAAGTTTATAGTATGGTAAAAAACATATTTCTCAAAAGTCAAGGTAAATGATCCAGTTTGGGATGTTTAGAGTAATAAATCCTAATATGAGTAAAAAATAAATCTTTCCTGCCTTGCAAGCAATTTAACTGAAGCTTTTTTTTGTACAAGGGGTTGTACTTTTATGGGAGTTTGACTGCTTTGCAAAATTACTTTCCCTTGCAGCGTTTCCTAGAGTAAGTGCTCAGTAGACTTGGAGGGCATAAGAGATGAATAAAGAAAACTGGAATTCCATTTACAGTTATTGGAAATCCTAAATATCCAGCCAGGAAGAACAAACGTTCACATTCACGTTAGAAGGTGTAAACTGCATTCTGGAAAAATGTTTTTTTCTTACTTACTGTACAAATAAGTTTGTACCCTATTTTTATTCCAAACACAAAAAATACAATAATAATATTTCATACAGCAGTGGTCTATCTAAGAAAATAAACTTTTTTTTATTTTAAGTTTGCCAGAAACAATTTCTGGTAGAAGCCACCAGGATGGTCCCCTCAGCCCCTCACCATCATGAAAGAGAAGGATAAGCCTTTCTGTGTCTTAACCTCAATTAATGTCAATAAACATCAAGACTTGTTGTTGAAAACAGGAGGTTATATTACTGAACAGCTAGGTATCACTATTATTATATCCAAATATGATTAAAATCAATTATCAGAACAATTATTATTAATAATACTGCTATTATACCCGAGTGTTTTTTAAAACCTGAGTAACTTCAGTTTATTGACGTGAATTTCTGTCAGCTCCATTTCTGCTGTTGAAGTGTGTCCGCAGGCAGGCAAGGGTCCGAGTGCAAAGTACGTCGCTGCCTTGGGTGGGACGTGTACTGCATGTGCCTTATGAACAGACTGCTGCTCTTAGTCCATCAAATACCGCACATTCCTCAGCGTTTGCTCATGCAGCTTCCCTCCCCACGGAGCTGCTGCCTGACTTTCCCAAAGCCGATATTAATATCACAGACCATTGTAATATAGTTATTTTCATGGAAGCCCGGGAGGAAGTCACGTGGCTCTAATTGGTCCCCTGAGTGCAGGAGCTCTCCATTAAGCACGTTGTTTTAACTCACATAACCATCAATGAAGTGGAAAAGCCGAGGAAGTAGCAATCATTGTCTGAATTGACTTTTTTTGCTTTCTTTCTCTTTAAAGTGTAGTTTTGTTAATGGGCCTGGAATCTTTTTTTTTTCCTTTTAGTTTCTTTTTTTCTGTTTTTGCTTTTAAATGAACACATATGCCTGAGCATAGCAGCCTTGGCTGTGACCTGCCATGATAAGGATTAATAGGAGTCAGATCAGGTGGGTTAAGACACAGTCAAGATGTGTAAAAGCACAAGCTTTTACTCTGGCCAGTATAAAGACAACATGTATTACACTTAAAGACTGAGGAGGAGGAGAAAATGAGGAAGAAATACACTTTAAAAGACATTAACTTTGTCAGGTTGCTACTACAATGGATATAACTGAAAAAGCAGAAGTTGCCACAAGCTCACTTCCTCTCATAATTCTGCAATTTCACCTCTCATATTGACCTGAAAGCATACATTAAATACCGGTGATCTTCCTAGAAAAAACAACAAATTGGGCCAAACTGTACGGTGGTTTTCACAATTGGACTGATGCCAACCAAGGGCTCAACTGAGCCCATAGAGCTCCTTTCACTTCATTTGATCCAAAACAAGCTTGTCTATATCAACATTTTAATGCCCTTTCCTACTTAAATATCGGTCAACATAAAATAGTCAACATATGCTTTCGAAACAGGATTTTAAAAGCAGACAGCAGAATTGAATTCTACTGCATAAACACAGAACATTGACTTGCTGAGAAGAAAGTGTTTCAGGAAGTCTAGCAAATGTTTGTTCCCAGTTCTGAAGGGAAAGCAAAAGAAAACAATTGTGAACACTTTTCAAAGGGGCTTTATCAGAGCCTCTGTGCTGCAGACGCTGGGGATAGGAGCTAAAAGAAAGCTACCACAGGACACAAAAAAGAAAAAGAGAAACAGCCCAGCTCATCATAGTACCCAAGGTCTGTTCTTTTGCTTTAGAGGTAATATCATAAATTGAGAGAAAAAATCAGACATTGAAAAATTATTATAATTCTCCCTTATTTGTTGGATAGCTGACAAGAAATCTTTATGGTTTTTCCTTTAGCTCTGAAAATGATAGTGGTTGATGTGAGGTAATGTTGGCACTCAGCAACCCATAAACACTTCTGAAAATACCAAAAAAACAATGTTATGGTTGTCATACAAGGACTTATCTACCAATAAAATGAATACACAGAATCATTTCCCACTAAAGTTACTGCTCTGACAGCACTGGGAAAACCCTCTCATTCCCTCGCTTTTAGGGACCACAGTTCGAGGCTCCACAAGTGAGCTTTGTTCTGGCACATTGTTCCAGTTTTGATCTGAAGAAACCTTCTTCTGCCTGTTTGAAAGGCTGTTATAATTGTGGTTTGTAAATTAACAAACACAACCACAGAGGCAAAAAGCAAAAGACAAAGCCCACAACACATACATCTTTCTTTTTTCTTTTTTTGGATCTCAATGCACTCATGAACAATCAGGTGAAGTCAATCATTTCTTGAGGTTAAATTAGGAAGAGTGACACTGGACACTATGTGGGCTATGTTTATGTGAGCAGTCCTGTTCTGAATGAAACAGAAGAAAAGTGGAATAACATTAGAGTGTTAGTTTTGAATAATTATTTTATTATTATTATTTACTTTAATTTATTATATTTAATTTAATTATTTGGGCTTATGGCTTATGCCCAGGATTCAAACTGTGCTGACACAGGCACACCACACAGTTCCACACAGGAGAGGATAAAACCGCTCCACCAAAAGGCCGGTCTCCCAATGTGGACGTTTTATATACTCTGATTTCAGACAGCTTACAGACATATTACCTCACCATAACGGGCTTGTATACAATGTGCCCTATTACACAACAAATGGAAATGCATTTTGAGATACCTAAACAAATATGTCTATTTACCACTTTCCAATATGTATGAGCTACACACATTTAAATGCATTTTTCTGTGGTCTGCTGGTGTGCATTCCCAGTTAAATATACAGCAATGCACACTTTATCCTTAAGCTTGATAATACCTTTTGCTGACTGCAGACTGCAATTTATAGGAAATAATAATAAAAGAAGCTGCCTAAAGCTATGACAGAATCCACATGGATGACCTGTGCAGCAGGCAGTACTGTGCAGTAGTGGTTAGGACTCTGGACTCCTAAGTGGATGGTTGTGGGTTCAAATGTCTGCTAAGTGATGATAATGTAACTGTTAGTAAAGAATTGAGCTGAACTTGGTTTCACAGGGGAAACAACAACAAAAATGTGAAGACTTCCAAATTGTGGATGTAAAAATGATACCATGACTGATTAAGTTGGAGCTGAGTGTTATAAGTGACCTGTTGGAGAAAGTGTCTATTTTATACCCCATTTGTAGTTCAAAAGTTTTTCTGGAGAACAAATGAAGATCCACATGGAATTTGTGAAACTGTAGCCTTTTGCTTCCCATCCCAACCCAGCTGAAACTGGCTGCACATTAAATGGAACAGGTGCACAGTGCGAGTTGTTTTTCTTTGTTGGCTCCTAAGGAAATCATAAACCAAATATATTGCTGGAGGATGGTTTTTGGGGTGCCCTGTGAGCAAACTGAGAGGGGAAATGGATCAACGAGCAGCCACCGGGGACTGTAAATCAACAGGCTAAAAGGAGAGCTGAATGTACTAGCGAGGCCTCAGGAGCCCAGCCCAAGGCCAGGGCCTCTGTCAGTCAGGGCCTAGTGTTAATGTCAAAGCCAGCTGGAGCTGGCAGCCTGCAGCTATAAGGAAATGATTGAGCTGTCTATGTCAATTGCTGGCAGTCCACTAGAGGCCATTGTGTCCCAAGAAAATAGTGCCTTTGGGGGGATTTATTCTGGAAACTCTTTCGTACGATTGCTATTTTTCTTGGGTTTGCTTTTGAAGTTAAATGGATGTTAACTTCTAACAAGGCCCATCTGCAACCAGATATCTTCAACTACATACATAAACCTGTTGCTTATCTGTTACCAAAATCCTCCCCTGCTTAATTTGTGTGGTATAGTTTCTGCTGGCCTTCGCCAGTATTTTAAATATACCGTAAACACACACACACACAAGCATGGTGAGTAACTCACTTGGGACTGAGGGAACAAAACCTAAAGCGTGTTGCACCATTTGGCCACTAGAGGGCGGGTCAGCAGAAAATGGGCTGGATGCCTAACGACACACTGGGAGAGTGAATGTTGTACGAATGTCACAGCTGCATTTTCAGAGCACACTGTCCTGATTATGCTGTGCAGGAAAAACTAACATGATAGCGCTGAACAAGCAATTTGTTGTGCTAACAAGAACCATGATAGATTCCAAGACAGAACACTTTTAACATGAGTTCATGCGTTGCCTTTGGTTCAGAGTTCTCTAGCACGAAAAAAAAGTGATGACAGCACATTGTTGGATTGTATTTTAGTATGACTGGCCTGTGAAAGACAAGACATATATAAGCAACAAAGACATTTAAATATTGTTGAATCTGCAGAACATGTAAGGAAGTAATAGCAGCAAACATGCTCTGTGTGCACGATGGTATGGTTTCCTTTTCTCACAGAAGTGTGAAAAACCCAAATCCAACAATAATCTCTGAGCTCAGAGGAACATGTCATCTCCTGATGGATTACTTCAGTGAAAATAACCAGCAACTTACATGGTGAAATTGAAAAAGTAAAAGCATCCGGCTGAAAGAATTGAGTTCCAATAAGGTGTGAGCATTAATTTTGTATTGCAAACAGAAAGATCCCTCTTTGTTCCTAAATCAGTTCTAAATGGGAACAGTGTTGTTTCTTATGAAATCTGTAAAAAGGAAGGCCGGTTGATTGCAATATCTCAAAACAGGTGCATGTCTGAGGTCAGAGTGCTTTACTCTACAGCCTTAACATCTAGTCTTACTGTTATAGTGGATGTTCTCTTATTTTCCAAGTTAAAAAGATTAGAAACATCCCTGTAGCACATATCCGAAGCTGGTAATTTGATTCTGTTTTAAGTGTCTCATACCCCTTCTCCTTGAAATGCTGATGAAGACGGATGTCGAAACATTTGCTACTAGAGATTTCTTTTGGGGGGGGGGGCATTACTTAAAATATTTTCTCAGCTACTGCACTTGATTCAATCAGCATCAATCAGTACCATATGTTATTCATTTTATGCTTGTGTTCAGTTTCTTCTCCCTCTTCACCTCCTACTGCTACCACACACACACACACCCTCCTTTCACTGCAGTCCTTCGCTAATATTATTTTCTTTCACGTTTACAAATTAGAACAGCTGATTTTTACTGCTACTGAAAATGCCCCTGTTCAAAATTACTTTAAACAAGAGCCAATCTAGTTATAGGCAATGCTTTCCCCTGAATTGACCATTAAAGTTTTGAATGTTTTACATAAACTGGAGACACAAGTTGGTCTGGCCTATTTTCTGATTGAGCGTTTCAACACATCATATAGAAAAACAGCTGTACTACAAATTAGACCGTTGTACTGACTTTGATGAATGGACCGCAAGCACTCTTCAAATCCTGCAGATTCCACTGCACTCCCTGGTTACATTTGATACAGGAAACGACCAATATTGCATTCTTTAAGACTCTCCTTCTT
This sequence comes from Amia ocellicauda, assembly GCF_036373705.1. Taxonomy (NCBI): domain Eukaryota; kingdom Metazoa; phylum Chordata; class Actinopteri; order Amiiformes; family Amiidae; genus Amia; species Amia ocellicauda. The sequence continues at coordinate 44,549,506 of NC_089850.1, forward strand.
TTTTAAATATACAACTGTTTAACTAAACTCATCTTAAACATCGTCGTTTCTGCTGTGCACATGGACAGTTATTGCTTTTGTATGTTTATTGTCACTGCAGCATTCCAGTGAAGGAGTTAGAAGGCCTGTTGACAAATTCAAAGACACATCCAACGCCAATGCAATGTGAAGTCATCTGTGCTCCCAAACATATTGTAATAAGTGTGTAATAGTGTGTTGTAATAATTGCAATGCTTTTGATTAAAATATGTAATTTAACTGGCTTCATGAGAATCTTAATGAAGTTTTGCAATTCATATTCCTTTTATTAGTTGCAATAAAATCAGCTTCTCTATTGTGCATAATCTTTATGCATAGGGTCACATATATGTTCCCCCGTGGTCATCAACTTGTTACTGCAAGCAGTTTTGATCTTATAAGGTTACTTCCCCAATTGTTATTACACTTTGTTTGGATTAAAATATGAGTCTCTCCTGATCATATGTTAAATGCCACGCAGTGCTGTATTTGAAGACTACATTGAATAAGCAATATAGTTTTAAAAATGTATTAAAATATAATTAAAGATACATTACACCAGCTGAAATATTGGTGTTGTGATCTGGAATTAAGTTTCTCAGAATTAATTGGCAGAAAATGACCACAGTATTATCTGCAACTTAAATTTGCTTCAAGTAACTGTATTAATACCACAACAACAACTTGGGTTCCTTATTCTGAAGATTGCACATTGTCACCACTTCCTAATTTTGGTTATTAAAGTGTTAAGAGTTTAGCACTATATCTGGTTTGCATTTTCGCCTCATTATAAGACATTTTGTAATAATTCTGCTCTATACAAAGCAATTGATAACTGTCATTGCTTTGTTAAAATCACATAAAAATATATAAATTGCAAAATGTGTTTGGTGTATAGCAGTGATACCTGCTATGATAGAGGAACTATCATTTTATTTTCAGTTTGCAAAGGAAATTATGATTTCCCCTGAATTTGAAAATCATCGCTTGAGGTCATTCTCTTCCCACTGTCTGTTTCATTTCTACTCAGTTGTATGTTTTATGTTCTCTTAGTGTTTCTTCATTCTGCTATTTACAATTAGTCAGGTAAAATTGTATGTAAATTTCCAAATAAAATCACAGTGTGTGTCATTTACAAAAACAAATATATATATTGTACTATATAGAGATGAGAAAGACTTAAAGGAAAGGAAAGTCATCTGTATTTCTGCCATAGCCATATACTATTACAGCATGCTATAAAACCTAATGGAAAACTTCATAAATTCTCTCACCTAATAGATTTAAAATACATATTTATTTTCCCCCAATACAAATTGGTTTTTGTAACCTGTTTTTGCATTTCTTAAAATAATCCAGTAATACAATTTTATTACAATATTAATCTGTCTTGCTCAGACATAATTGAATGCTTTGAACTATATAACTTGGCCATAAATATATTAAATAGTAGGTAAATAAGGGAAGGTGGTTGCCGTAGGATGCCAAAAAAAATCCCAATGCACGGTTTTATTAACTAGTTAGTGCAAAGCCAGTTTTAATTCTATCGTGCATGTAATCCTACTGTGAAGGTGAATACAAGCAATAGTGTAATCGCACATGTATGACACTGCAGAGAAGAGTCTGATGGGTTTCCTATAGACCATTTCCACCACATCCAGATATGAGGGTCATACCTTGCAGGTGGCACATTACTGTCTTGTCATTGTTGTTTTGTTTGTTTTATTTATTTTCTGGGTAAAAAATCATCATCATCATCATTGCTCAGCATCCTGTGTTAAAACCTTTCAGAAATGATCAAGCTGACAAATATATTTACACACAACTGCTGCCTTTCCACGGCAAAATGACTGTGAGTTTGCTTTTCAACAGAGGGTTAACCACACTTTAAATACGTCTATTTCTGCCAAAATGGAAATACAATCCCACATCCCACTGGCAAAATCAGCGTTTATGAGTGTTTTTAATGGGCTACCTCAGACCTGAGAATTTTAAAATTATGCTTGTGCTACCAGTGTCTGTGAAATGATTTCCAAGAAAGCAATAAGGAAAACATTCTTTTCAAGTGCCTATACACGGGGAGAAAAACAGCTTCCCTGCGAAATCCATCACAGATCTCACTGGTTACAAAAAGTATTTTTCATTCTGCTTTGAACAGATGGGACTGTAAATATTATAATCGACTCGTTCTCTCTAACGCAAAATACATTTCTTGTCAGTTTCTTTTTACGGCATGGAATCTTGTATTGTTAAAACGCTTTCCTTTTTTCTATTCACTTGGGATCATTCCTAATAGTAACAGGCTTGGCAACCTTGCGGATACGCGGGTTAACTGGATATCTGGAGGCAATTTGAGTTAAAAGTGATAGGAAGCTTAAGTGTTGTTCAACAGCAGCACAGTACTGAAGAATGGTGCTCTGTTGCAAGTCATGCCATGAACTACTGCCCAGGGTTTCGCACTTCAGATTGTCTAAGCAGGAATGGAAGATGTTCTACACAATGTTAAATCTTGTTTAAATGAAAAATGTGAATCTCTTACATCGTGTCCAATGATTTCTATTCAGATCATTGTCTTCCCTGTTGTTCATTGTACATTTAAAGCAAGGGTGCAGGAGAGCTATATTTATTTTGACCAAGACTGTTTATTTTGACTTCAGCCAAACTAAGCAGTCACCCTTCTGCAGTGCTGCACAATGTAGGAGACTGTAACTGTTTACTTTTTCTTGCAATTTCCTGAGCGAAGACCCGAGCTGTCTTGTTTTTTTTTTTTTTTGCATTTTCGTTATGCATTTGTATGCATCATTCTGAAGTACTAGTAAGGGATTATATTTAGGGGAGGGAAAGGTCGAGAAACCCCTTTGAGAAAGAGGGCCTGCTATAAGGGTGAGGAAGGAAGTGTGCATACTGCTCGACTCTGCAAGAGGTTGTGAAAAACTTATATCACCTATTCTTCAGCTGCTGAAAAAAGTAAAATGCTATCTGTTAACCTCATCAGAAATGTAATAGTATGATGTTCAAATTCTGCCAAGTGACTCGTAGGGATATCCTGTTGGATAGCAAATTGTATTCATCTTATTGCTGTAGTTCTTTATGGCACCGGTTTTGATTTATAAATGTTCAGCTACTGGTTCCATATCCAGCTTTATGATATTCTTCACGTAGGTCTTTGTTTCTTACATATGATTTAAGGTGGGATACAAAAAAATATGGAAAGAATTTTAAATTGTACACATTAAAACTTACCGAAGATGATCGAAATATAGCAGTATGAAGCAAGTGCTATTAGACTGCTGACTGAAACTAGAAACATAAGTGGATATTTATACCTTTATGTATATGCCCTTATCAGATTTTCAAATTCTAATGTTACCACATTAGTTTTTTGATGTTTCTCTTAATACACATTTTCAATCTTGCACTGTTAATATAATATTCAGTTGTTAAGTTTCAACCATATTAAATGTAACTTCTATGGTTTCTCTGGGTTTTGTAACAATATGGTTACCTGACCTGCCAATATGTGAGTCAGTGGATTCTTCCCTTGATCTCCAGAGATCAAGGCAGAAAAAAATGAATTAATTTTATTAAAATAATGCCAAAGCTGAAAGTATCTTGCTTGTCAAAAAATATAAATATGAAAAGGAGCAACTGTTAATACTATGAAGAGTTTGAAACCAACCTTGAAAGAATCACTGTTTAAAATTGTTAGAGGGAAAAAAATCTTTCATCTTAACTTTAATACTACTTTAAGTAAAATGCCTTTATCCAAGATGTGTTTTCATTTAATATATACCATGTGTACTGTTACCCACTTCAGCTATGGTGAACCTACTGCATTGCACTTTAATTTTCAAATTATTACTTAATCATGGTACCACAGAAAAGCAGCAAAATGATTTAGTATTCAATTTTCATACTTAAAAATCTTTAAAACATCTCTGAAACAGTAACTGCCAAGCTGGTTAGTGGAATTAAAAATCAGTTCAAGCAACTTAAAACACACTTTTCCTACAATGTATCCTGTTTTTTCAAGTAAAGAAGCTTTTTTTAAAAGTTTTTTTTAACAAAACAAGTTTTTTTTTATGAGTATGGAAAATATTTTTCATAAGCATACATTTCATAGTTTGTGTTTATATGAAAAACATCTAATAATTTTTTTGTCTCACCGAAACTAAACTTGTGGTAAGGTTTTGTCATGTGAAAGAAAGCAATGACAATAAAGCAGAAAACCAAAAGAGAGGAGAGGAGGCCACCCAGGCTTTGGAATACAAGCAAAGTATATTTTGGACAAGTAATCAGACTTTTCTTGCATTTCCTACTATTAATTTTTGTAAAGGGGATTTGCCCTGCTCCATAAATCATAGTTCAGATGTGTGTGGCTTTGAATGCTCTGAAGGGCTCTTCCACACCAAATCACAGCCTCCTTCGAAAATAATTCCATTGCCATGATATGTAGACCACGGTGCCTTCCTGTAGGTACACCATGAAAACACAGATATATTTCTTTAAATCCTGCATTAAAAGTATTCCACTCAAGGCTTTTCCCAGCTGTGCTCATTTTCAGTGACCAGCACAGCACAGCATTGTTATTCCACAAGTGCGTTTCCAATAGGACTCGAAGAGAAACCTGTCCCTGTTGGAAAGACTGGTGACACAGCACTGTGAATAATATGCAAACGTGTGCAAGACTGAATCCATACTCCTCTAACAAACAAATGGCTGCGACCCAGTCATTGTCTTTTAAAATGCTGTTTTTGAGTTAATGTTTTGATTCAAGCCAGGCATATTTCATACTTTCTATGTGTTTCCATCCTAGGTTACACCCTTTAATCAATCAGGACCATGTGCAACACTGATGCAGCATATTCAGCTGGGGAGCCATGACAGATTTATAGGCAGCAAGCTCTCAGTATACCCATGACATAACCTTGTCCGTTTCATGTGCTTACAATATTGCTTAATAGAAATGTGAAAAGCTATTGGGAACATAATGAAAACATGTATTCAGAACTGATGTAACTTGCCTGTGAATTGTTTACAAATACAAACACCCTTGTCAAAATAAATCAGCATATATATCTATTTTCTGAGCCACATAAACTAAAACATTGGTAAAATATACTATATTACGTATCAGTCTCTTCCAAAATACAATGTGTTGTAGTGTAAACCGACTGATTATTGTAGTCTATTGCTGCAAAATGTGGGTTAATTCATAATTTTGAAAACAAACTTTTTGCAGACAAAGAAGAGTTCTAGCCTTGGATGAATGCTAAAGGGAGCTGTGTTTTGTGGGTAAACTCTGTGGGACTTCAGAATTCAATTTAATTGTTAAATTGAATCAACATAAAACTTGAGTGGTTTCTGTCATAAAATGATTAATTCATTTTCCTTGCCAAACTACAACTTATAATTTTATTGACCATATATAGAAATGATTCTGTTTTGCACATACATGGCTTTATCTTGTAAATCTTTTGTTTAAAGTTGTAATATTGTAGCCACATTTATTCCACTTGGAGGAACTGTAATTACATATCCCCGTTCCATTTTTGAAACTGGATTATTATCTCTCATCTTATCCAAATGCAACATTATTATTGAAGAATAACAAACTTGAAAAACTGAAGTGATCTGCAAACTTTTCTTTAATGGCTGTTCTGGCATTCTCAAAGACAAAGTGGTCACTGTTATATTTATAATAATCCAAGACGTTGTTTCTGTATTCAAAAAAATATACCATTATCTTCCTTATTTTGTTTCCCCTTTTTCAAGAAACAATACAGTATAAAAATATTTTTGCATATTTTGCAGTACATACTATTGCTCCAGGTTACTGCAAAGTCTCAATTTTACTTCATAGTTTTAAGAGCCAAATCAGAATTTCAACCACATACTCACATTATTATTATTATTATTATTATTATTATTATTATTATTATTATTATTATTATTATTATTATTATTATACACCTTATATACAACATTTCCATTATTTTAAGGAATGTCAGACTGCAAAATGTAATGTTTTTTTGTTTAATTGATCTACATCTCTCCTTATTATGTTTTCATTTTCCATTGCTCTGATGTAATAAATAGTAGTTTTCACCCTTCTCTGAATTACTTCTGGCTTATCGGCAGCTCTCCTATAGGCCTATAGAGTAACTTTGAAGTGAACAGGTGGTTCTGTAGCAAAAACGCCATATCTTAATCACATCATCTGACAGACAGGCAGTGTGCTGTGCTTTCATCGTCCTGTCTAGGTTTCATTCACAACACCTGACACTTTTGAAATTTGGCAAGTTTATACATAGCTTGCATTCCTGCAAAAAAGGAAAAAAAACTATGTATAAATGAATGCTGTGCTTATGGATGCCTTTGTAGAGATTGCAAGGCATGTTTAGGTTACTGCTTAATGCATATGTTAATATGATTTGCTTCACTGAATCTGCAACATGATTTATGTTTTTACTCCAATTATATAATTATTATTAATGATATGAAATGTTTGGTCCATTCAATGTCAGTTGCTGCATACAATTATAACTAGCATTTTGAACATGAAATTGTTGTCCAAAGCTACAAGTAACATGTTAAGCAGAGAATATTTTAAATATAGATCTAGAAATTGATTAACAACTTTCACACAGAAACATTTAAACTGGCAAAGTAAAGATATTGCTTTCTGAAATCCTGATGTTTTGTAGGGTAAATGTTTACCACCTGCTTTTTTCATAGACCAGTGAAATATGATATGAGATAATGTAACCACTGAAACTTGATATTTTATAATAACACTGGTCATTGCATAAGGAAATATTATCTGCTGGACAAATACAAAATTAAATCTTACTAATGTCAGTGTTGCACAAAATCGATGATCGCTTGTGTGAATGTCTTTTTCACCTTAGGCTTGTTATAAAGAACTTAAAAACTGAACTGATGTGAATACTTATTTCCAGCAATTTATTTTTATTTATATAAGCAAAACTTAAAAAATAGAATAAAAATATAAAATTATATATGTTTTTGTATGTGAGTGTGTATATATTTCTATGACTTCTCGCAGAGCTTCAGAAAACCCATTTTTCTTCCTGCACACACAAGCTGCAGTGTTTCCCAGCTGTGGGGTAAGGCAGGTTTAGTAGAGTTATATCAATATAGGTGCTTTCATGTAGATGTTGGCTGCACTGAGGCGTTCAGCCAGATGGCTTACCATATTTATTACGCTATCAAGGAAATACATTTCCTCAGCAGAGGGTTTTACAACTCTTATATTGAATGAACTTTAAACTTTAAACCTGCCTCTAGATAGCAACGAGCCAAGAGAAACTGTGCCGATTTAATCCAACCCAACCAGCCGCCACTGCTGGTCACAATCAGCTGATGACATTCTTGCAGTATTTATGAATGGGCCCACTTCTTATTTGATTGCCAATGAGTTCAACATCGATTGTTTCCAGACAACAGGACTAGACATAGGGCCGGATTAAATCAAACGTTGGACCCACCCGCTAATAGCAAACCACAAACCTGTACATCATAGCGGTTACATTTATGATTAGAAGAAAGTGGCATCTTACCAAAAATGCAGCCGCAAATGAGTACAGTTCTGTAGTTTTCTATTAGTGGGTGTGTCAAAGTTTTTATTTAATCCCAGCCTTAGTTTTATCCCAAAATAAACCAGAATAATGGTGTGGAAATGTACTGTGTATTGATAATTATAAAGCAACAACATTGGATGGTTTTAATATATGGTATGCTATGTGACTACTAGATGCAATTAATAAATCAGAATAATACAAACCTATTATGTGTTCAACAGACACAATTATTTTAATGTTCATTTTCTTCGGTTAAGTAACTGTGAAAGTGCTCAAGTCTGACTAAAGTGCATCGATATTTAGATAGTTACTTAGTCAGCTTGAGTATTTCTAGTATTATAGAAATGTATCCCTTTTCATGAAGATTCTCTCATTACTTATTTTTGAAATGTTGTGGCTTGGTATTTTAGATACCCAGTATTAGATCTTCCTTCCTTAAATTGTGGGTTAAAGGAGATTCATGAAATGGAGAAGCAGTTTCTTTCCTGGAAAATACATTATACTATCCCAAAGATGATGTGTCTGTGTTTTTTTTATGATATTACTTAATGATGTTCAAAGTATATCTTTCAAAATTCCATATAAAACTAAATTTGCTGAAGAGAACTTTAATTTCTCATTTACCTGTTAGAAGGTTTAATAAATATCTGTCAAGATGAAAAATATGCTTTTATTTTGCACATCAGCTTTATCTGTGGACTGCGCACTGAAATCACCTTTTAGTCAGCAGGATCTTTGCAGTCAACACAATAAAGATTACTTATGAGTATTATATTGCTGTCTTCAGACCCCTGGCCGATAGCTCAAGTAAACAACATGTCATAGAGACCCATGTGACCAGCTGTTCAGACTCCCACATAACAGGTTTGGAGTAACATGTAAGACAGCCATACTAAGGGGCCACTGCAGTTTAACCATCCTGCAATTGCTTGTTGGGATTCTTTTGTGTCAATAGATGTCAGTCAATAACGATTGATTCTAAACCTACCCCTGTTCTCAATTGCTCTGTTAAAAAGGAGCCAGAAGGACTGTAAGATATGTCCCATCCAAGGAACCACACCTTCTGTAGAGTGCCATCTCCGGCGACCATGCTGTAATATCACAAATTTATTGCAAAGTACTGGTCAACCAGCAGAACTGAGTCTCATTAGAAAACCTCCCAAACAGTTGTAGTAAGGCCAACCTTGGCTTCATCTCTAAGACCATGTGATCTCAGGCTATAAAGACAATAAATCTTGGGAATTCTGGCTGGTTCTTAACAGCAAAGATATCATTAATCAGGTATTTTCATGTCTGCTTCAGAAATAAGATTCTGAAATCCTTAACTTAAGCTAACTCTAAAAATAACACAAATTGCTTTAAAAATAACCCCCAAAAATGTGCTTTAAAAGTGAAATAAATCTGAAAATATATTTAATTAATAATTTAAAAAAATGTAGACAGCAGTTAGTGTAACACTTCCAATGACAGCATGTCATTGACTTCCTTTTGTCTTTATCACTCTATTAAAAAAAAAAACTCAGCAGGACTTAGTTATCTTTCTCAGAATTTTTAGCAGTCGGGTCACCGTATTTTTAAACAAAGAGGGTAACATTTATTATATCAAAGCCGTTTTATGTTTTATTTGGACCTCTGGCGCCTTTCATAGTTCTCAAAACATGACAGTAATTACAGCCATCAAGATGTTCCACAGAAGATACCAAGCCAAAAATCCCGAGGCTGCTTCTTTTCAGTGTGCAGATGACATCATCGTGTAGTTTATTTTAAGAGTGGCTGAAGTATGTAATGGTTGTAATTGCAGACAGTTCAGATTTATTCGAAGCAATGTCACCCTGACTAATCCAAGTGTTAGAAAAAAGAAAGACAAATTGTGCTTTAAAAATTATATAGTGTAAACATTAACATATAATGCAAATGATAAAGTGAGACTGAGATGAAGAAGTAACGTATGATTTTAAAAAACAACAGTATAGTTTTATTAGTGCTGGTAAACACAAAAGACTGAATATTTCTGATCATGCCAAGAACATGAAGACAGCCTGCTGTTTCTGCGGATGTCAGCTGGGTGGAATAAGTGAACGTCGGCAAAGAATGTTCAAATGTTTACAAAAGAAAATCATGTTAAAGGTTTGCAGTGATAAGATTTCTAAAAGATGTCCTTACTTTCATCCTTACACATTCAGACTTCATTATATATGGAGCCATTAAAAAGGTTTCAGTACTAATTCAATACTTAAAACCAAAATGTCAAGCCAATTTTATTTCACTAAACTTTTTTCAAAGTTTTATTATTATTAATATTATTATTATTATTTATAAGATGGGATTGCTGTTTGAAGCATTTTTTATGCACCTTTGTGTGTGTGTGTGTGTGTGTGTGTGTGTGTGTGTGTGTGTGTGTGTGTACGTGTGTGTGTGTGTGTAATACATACAAACCTATGTCATGGCTTGAAATCCTATCTGTTATCTCTATAAGTGGAGGAAGACAACACACACATTCACTGAACTACAGGTCGAAGAGCACACAGGTCATACAAGAATTAGCATGTTGTAACACTGGTGGAGACAAAACATTGTTCAGACACAAGTTCTGTTAGCTGAGACAAGTATGCCCAGCAAGTGATCTCCTAATGAGAAAAGATTTGCATTTAATTTAAGCAACTAAAGCCTCAACTGAGAAAATTAAGAAAAATAAAAAACTTTCTTCAAAAACTAAATACTTAGAAATTAAAACCAGAAGATGTTTCACATCATTGTCAATCTTCCCTTTTTTTCTTTCCAATTTGCATGCTCCTAATAACACTGCTTGTTATTAGTTTTACCTTAGCTGTTTGTGCTTCTGATTGTTTGCTGCTAGAAAATGGCCAGGACAGTTTGTTTTGAAATGCAAACACTGTCCCATGAGCCGTCACCACAATTACTTGAGAAAATGTTATTGAGAACAATTCCCAAATCTGATGCTGTCTGCTTAGGAAACAAATCTTCCTATAAGTACATTCTAGGCATTTTAAATTGTACATTCACAAATCCTATTATATAACAACCTGCACGCTTCTGCATAATTCAGTGTGTAACTCTTATGCAAGTGTTCCTTGGGGAGCTGAGGAGCATCAACTGTGGTTTAAGATTTATGCAACACATTAGAAAAGTAAATGCAGGAAAAGCACCAGTACAGTAGAATATACTGCATTAAATAATTTAAATGTCATTATTTCTTCATTTTTTTATGTACAGCAAGCTAAAGCATTGTCTTCCTTCCAGACAAATCCACTGGAAGGAAAAAGCACTTAAAACATTTCAGTAAAGAAGAAAAGCATACATTTGAAAAAGGTGACCCTCTGGCCCATTGCCTTTTTCGGAGCTCATTTATCAGTCATTACAGACGCCATTAAAGCCAAGTTTACAGCAGACTGGCGAGCAGAGCCTAAAATATGTCCGAGCAAATGGACAGGACGTGTCGGCAAAGCGGTATTTCATCGGCCTCGGCCTGTCTGATATTGAGGGATATGGAGTCGCAGAGACAGGACGAACCAGGAGGACTGCGGACTAAAGAATGATTTACTTGACCTTGTGATTGGTACAACTGACAGCAAGAACCTCATTAATTCCTGAGGTCACTTCAGGGGACATAAATTGGTTAAAAATCAGTATGAGTGGAGGATTTCCAGACGTACACAAAAGAATTATGAAATCTCTGCTCCCCAAAGAAAGCATTTCCAAACGGTGCTGTGTAAATCAAGCTGACTTTTCGAAGAAGAAGAAGAAGGGCAATATGCCTAATCAGGGGAGTTATAGAACTTTGTGTACTTATTAGTCTGAAAATATGGTGTTTTATTTGATTATCGGCTTAGAATGATCCAGCCATTTTAAGCAGGGCCTGTCTTTTGTTTGGGAAAATCTCGAAAGCTGCCGAACAGAATGGGAGTCTAATAAATAATCTTAATGCTCGCATTTAAAGCGGCTCATATTTCTTTTGGCCTTTTATCAAGACTACTCCACTGAGAATGTAAACTACCTTTTTTTCCAACTCAATATTTAATGTTATCTTCACTTAAAACATCTCTGTTTATGTAATAATAAATGTAGCCAGATAATTTCTGTTTTTCTTTTCTTTCTTTTTACTGTATATCATTTTTTTAATTTTTGGTCACTTGGGTTGCAGTTAAGTATCTTTGGGAGGGTCTGCTGTGCCTTTAAAAGCCTGTCAGAGTGCATTCATGAAATTACCAAAATGACTTAGTACATTACGAATCACAGGGCTAAAGATACTCAATCCATGATTGAACATGGTTTCAGACGTTAAGGAAAAAGGGGGAGGGGAGGAGATGTAGCCTTTTTTTTTTAAATATACATTAGACTAGAAAAATGTAAATAAGACAGTATATCTTCATAAGGGTTTCATCATTGTTTTATCAGGGTTATCTTGGTCCACTATGCATTAGTACTTGTTATCTCATTTACCACTGGGCACTCCCTATCAACAGCTGTCTATCCCTGGAAATATCTTAATCAATCACTGGAAGAGACAGGTTTAGGGAGCTTAGCTGTAAAATGTAGTTCATTAGTAGGCCATAAAGCATCACGGCTTAACTAGATTGTCTATCACCTCTGCCTGCCCTCTCAGCATCCCCACCCACATTACTGGGAATGCTTCATCCTATGGAGCAATCATATGGCGTTTGCATTAATAAGTCCCCTTTCGTACACCTCACTCTATAATAAAATACCTATATACTTAGCCCTGTTGATAATTATGACTTAATACCGACAAATAAAAAATGTACGTTCCAAATAAGTGTTGTCAACCACAACCAAACAAATAACCAAAACAGCTGTTTACAATGGTGCGGCACATGTGGATAGTGGTCTACTTAACGCCTCTGTTTTCCAGCAAGTAGGCCTTGTTGACAGCCCTGGTTACTTAAACCTGTGACCTGTATGACACACGGCATTTGATATTAACTTCACCACACCCAGTTAATTCACACTTTGGTTAAATGTGCTATTTTCACAGTCCGTTGAGCAGATCTAATCCTTGACTGGCAGGATTTATTGCTTATACAGCAGTTGAAGAAGCCAAGACCAGGAAATCACAAAATATTGACACATGTGAAGAGGAAGAAATATTGACTACTATGAGTAAGGAAAATCCTACAGAGAAATACCAAGAGTTGTCTCTGTAAATCATGACACGGTGATTAACAGTTATGTCATTTAAGACACAAGGTCACAGTTAAGTTAAGCAAAGACTTGCCAGAAGGAGTAGGGTTTCTGCTGGACTCAAAAGTACAGTAAAATGAGAAATACTGGACAAATTAAGTTTCACACACACAAAAAAAAGGATCTAATGCAATGAATTTCACTCAGTATAGTGAAGAAATAAAAATGACAAAACCAAATTAAACAATCTAAGATACTAAAACCAAAAGACAAACATGCTGTGGACTCTGGAGTCCGAGGAGAAACTGTATGACTTGTGGGTCTCTGCTGTGGACAGCTGGGTGCAGGTTTTCTTAATACATCAATTCTGGACAGCATATTTATGGAGAAAACCTGATGAAGTCTGGGATATGAAACTTCTCAAAGCAGCTGTAAGTCATGGTGTCATGGTCTGAGGAGTCATTTTGCAGTCTGGCAGGCAGAGTTGATTTTCATTGGATGACAGAAGGACAAAAGTATTATCCAAATGGTTGTTGCCATCGATAAGATAAGGGCAGCTCAGTTGTGTATATTTACTGTAATCGCCAAATATATTCAGAGCCTTTCTATCGAAAATTGTTACATGTGTTTCTAATGATACAATGTTAGAATTCATTCAGCCCACAGAAATGTGATCAAAATCTGCTTTCACTTTGATAAAAAGGAGGAGGTGCTTCATGTTGCCTTTTAACAAGTTCATCAACTTCTCAGGAGGAATATTCAATTACTCCTCCATGCTGTATGTCTCAAGCTCCTCCAGGTTACATGGTTATATATATATAGCACACTCTTACATAACCAGAGCTGCAAACACATGAAAAAGTGAAACGTTTTACACAGTTGAACTCTTTCCAGAATGGGACAAGCTCACTGAAAGAAAAATATATTAATATTGAAAGCATTTGAACATTAAAACTATTTGAAAACAATGTCTATGTAACACAGTCATTGCATACATACTGTACTACATATTTAATTATCTTTAATCTGTTTAATATGTAATTCAACCCAGTACTTCCAATAGATTATAACAGCAGTGTGCCACATGCCTAATGTAATTTTCTTGCTTACATTGACACTGTGCATACAGTACTCCATGTAGAAAATATATATATATATATATTTCGAACTGCCCTTAATTTAGTTTTCTATGCCTTTGTTTAGTCAAGTGGTCCCTGTAGATATCCAGTACAGCAAAGTCAATAATCCGTTGCCTTTGACGGTGATAAGTGGGAGTCTGGGGGTGTGAACAATTATTTGTCAGTTTGCTGAAGGGTAGAGTGTGTGCTTTTAAAAGACAGGTTGGGAATGCTAGCATTTATCTTTCTTGTTCAGAACAAACATGTCCCTTTCAAAACGCGTCTTCCATTATTTATTTTTGTTATTTTTATTTGACTTATCAGATATAAATATTACAGCATGGTTTAAAAAAAAAATAGTTGCCTTTATTTTAGCTGACATACACTACCAGTGAAAAGATTTAAAACACCTACATTTTTGCAGTTTTTATTGAGATTTACGTAGTTTAATGTCTCAATGTACTCTGATATTAAAGCATAGCACAAATAAACAATTGGAGGTGAAAAATAAATCATGCAATCGTTGTGTTTAACTAAATGTAAGCCCTTACGCCAGCGGGACACAATAGGCAGACCGCAAGAATAATTTTAATTAACTTATTATCATGATTGATTTGTATTCCAATGTATTGTTGTGGAGGTTTGTTGCACTCAGTGCTTGTTATTGTGTGAACCCAGTAGCAGCCCTTCCTGGTTATTATCCAGTAGGATGTGATGTATTAATACGGGATTCAGTCAGTGAGCTGGTTGCGCGCAGATTCCCGGTTCGGCGTCTCTGTACGTGTTCTAGACTGGGGCAAGATCGGTACTTTGTACTTGTAAAAAAGCAGGTATTTGGTTTGTTTTCCTGATTTATATAAATAAACAACTAAACTGCAGGTCGTTTGTTGTGTGGATATATTTCAACCTCGCCTCCATAATATAAAAATGCATTCACATGACCAGGGAGTGGGGGGCTCACTGTGCCATAGCTTGCATTCACCTAGAAACTCCTACAGTGGTGGAAACCGATGATTTCAATTGAAGACACAGGCACACAAATAGAAAATGGTGCATCCTCACCCGTTACAATTAGCTCCAGTGAAATATCTGTGATTGACAAGCATCAGAACCATGTCTAGTTTGCATGTATAATCCCAGTTGATATGTGATTGTGAAGCAAAGGTATGTTGGAGTCCAAATCTGCCTGATTTCATGGAGATTTTGGCCCCCGGACCCCCACTCTGGAGTCTGGACCTTGACTATACCTTGACCAAGAAATTTGGACCCTGACAAAAAATAATTGACTACCCCTGCCCTGCTGACAAACCTCTGTGGCATTAAATCTGTGTGCTTCTCTTTAATCCCATGTGTAGTCTTCACTGTTTGCCAGGTGTTTGGTATCCCATGAAAGTTGAGACTCTCAGCTTTCTAATGATGTGAAGCATTATCTGATGTGAAAATTTTGTTTTTTATACCCCCCCCCCCCCCCATATTTACGCCCTCCCCCACCCCCCTCCGCATTCTGAAATTGTTTGAGTAGGAATACAAAATCTCAGAAAATATTGACAATTATGACATATTCTGGAACTAGACAGTCTACTGATCAAAACAAGACCATCCACGGTTTTGGTAGAAGCAACACACACCCGCAGAGAGCTCAAAATGTCAAGATCGAAAACTGTTTACAGTGTACTAATATGCATCGATTGTATATAATTGGATCTGAACTTCTGTTTTTGATAGAACATTAAATAATACATACAGGATTAATCGTTAGGTTGTTCTGAACAAAACAAGCCTGTTTGAAAGAAATCCAACCCCCCCGGAGCAGCTCTGAATGATGGCGGCGACACAGAAACTGTAAATCAGATGTGTTTGAGAATGAAATGCGCTGGTAGCCAAGAGAATAAGTTTTCAAACGATGTGCGCATTGGAGGAGTACAGTGTAACTTCTATGCACAGGAGCTGCGTATAACACTTGCTTAGGATGGTGTAGTAACACAGTATGTAACTCTGAAATGTACATTATTTCTCAGTTTTTTTATCTCTGTCAGTTGACCACTTACCTTTGTACCATTTCAGGTTATTCAATAAAAACTGGAAAAATGGGGGTGTTCTAAAACGTTTGACCGGTAGTGTATCTGTGTGTCTACAAAATCTGAGTGCAATTTTACATAAGCAGAAGGTTGTGACAATATAATTACAATGTAAGTTTGTTAGCTGGGGCTGGAGGTGGATAAAACATAACAGCAGAACAGGACAAAAATCAAGAATGTTCTACCATAAACATTTAAGTATTGCACTCCTTAAAAAATGACTAGAATTACATTTGGATAGTCAGCTAGAGATTCTCTGCTTGTTCATTGTATGAAACATAATAATCCTTATTAGGAGTTTTGCTTCTGAAAACTGTGTGCATATGATTGTGACACTGTGTACTATATCTAATATAGTATTGATTGAATGCATTCCTTTCACATTTTCGATACACATAAAAAGGCAGCATCCTTGATTGCTGTATGCAGTGAAAGCAGGCTGCTTGTTTAATTAAGATGGAAATGTCTCACACCAGCTCACTGTGCAATCAGCACGCCTGTCCTTCAGTTAAAATTAACTGTTACACCCCCAGGACGGCATGCGTTTCGGTACATGTTGACCATGAGAACTTCATAATGCAAAGGAAGTAGATGTGGAAAACAAAGTGAGGCAATCAGACTCTAAGGTTAATTGCATAATAATGTGGTCAGTAACCAGATAGCGAGCATAGAAGTTATCATTGTAGAAATATGCATCATAATCTCAAATAGAGCCATATAATGACAGTTTCTTTCAACCTATCTTAATATATCTGTAGGGGTGACACCATAAAAAAAAGAAACGATGCTTTCATGCTACTATTAACAAACAAATATGTTAATGTTATTATGTTGTTAAAGTGATTAGTTAAGTGAGGTGTTTATTTTGACATTAACTTACACTTTCTAAAAGAAGGCAGTATCTAATCCACAACATGTAATAAGAACCCTTCATATATAGAGAAATTGCAGATAAAAAAAAAACACAGAATGCTTTACAACTTTACACTTTGGGTGTGCATGGACAAAAGAAAACCTGAAACCCATGAAATTTCAATTGGTTACAGTGTGTGTATATATATAAGGACATAGAACATAGAAAAGTTTACAAACGAGAGGATGCCATTCGACCCATTGTGCTCGTTTGGTGTCTATATATATATATATATATATATATATATATATATATATATACACACACATGCATAAGTAAAATAGCAGATGCAATACATTTAAATTGTATATTCAAATCTGCTGGTTCCAATTCACTCAGCTGTAATTACAGGATATGTTAAATTTTATCAATAGCCCACAGTGATGGCTGTTAAGAGGCTGTCCTGCCCAGCACAACACCACTCTGTGCTCTTTAATGAAAACCAGATGTTTGTTTAAGCTAATAATCAATAGCGCACTCATCTGGGCTTGACCAGAACAAATAGTTTGTTTTGAGAAGACATGTAAAGCTGTGATAAGTGTGTAGTGCAAACACTTGGATGTTTCTCAAGAATGAGATGAACTACTTGATTTCAAAGCATTCAAAATTAGAGATAACAAAACAGCTACAGGACTGAGGAGTCCAGTATGTAATGTATGAGCTACAATTGTTAGGGGAGTTTAGGCAATTACTCCAGTAATGGAATAATCATCATCATTATTATTATTATTATTATTATTATTATTATTATTATTATTATTATTATAGGAATGCAACATTTCTAAATATGGTATTTCTAAAGCATACCAGCAATTACTGGTGGCGTTTGAGAGCAGATTGTGGTACCGCCTTACAATGTTGTCTTAATTAGTACCCAGTTGGTAATGAGATGGGAGGATATTTCTTGTGGCACTTGGGGGTTCCTGAGGGTGGTAACAGCCACCTGATCCATTTGTTATGTGTCGGTATCAAGTGCACCCTGGGAATAAAACAACAGACAAAGTGATCAGATTTCAAACAAGGCCCCAGTTACACAATCACTTATTCTGTTGCATGCAGCCCACAGTACCACTGTAATGCTTACTCATTGAATGTAAGCACTTTTGCTGTGTTATCTACTTAACCAGTAGTCATAACAGATTATCATCCAACATAAATTGCATATATATGTTTTAAACCCTAAATGATTTAACGGTATGTGAAACCTGGGTTTGTGGGCTTCAGCTACAATTAAGAGCTAAAATGGGACACAAATAAATCACTCTGTGCTCTTCCAGTCTGGGAAGGAATAAATACAAATGTTTTTCTTTATTTGTGTCTTTCACCTCACATCTCTCCAGCAAATTATTACTTTTACTTTGAATAAGATATTAATAATTATACTAATACTAACTGCATTGTACAATAAATTAATTGAAACGAAAATCATCTAATAAAAATAAACACATATATGTTAAGGAATTTATTCAACACCACACAAAACAGGCAGGATTTGTATTATTATTTTTGTTATTTTAATAGCTCTGCTCTTCTGCATTAAGGTTCAGTGAAAAGCACTAAAGCAAAGAATACAACCACTCATCACTGAAAAACACGAATGGAAGACAAAGAATAGAAATGGAACGGAAATAAAAACAGCATCTTGTAGTGGGAATATCTGTGTTTTAGTTGATAAAACCAGCTGGGGTTCTAGATGCTTCATAAAGTTTTATTGTAAAATATGTACAGATGATTAGGCCAGCTGTGCAGTGTCATATATTCCCAAACAAATCCCTTTGGGTTTGTACTTTTTGACCCCTTTAACACTTGGGTTACAAAGATTTGGAATTTGCTTCACTATATATTGATATATATGCAGATAATGTTTTATTTTATTAATTGATTTTAAAGATGTTTAATCTATTATATATTAATCAGCTCCGCTGCTCCTGAATAATTGTTTGAAAAAATAAGCTTCAAACTGGAATTTGTGGACATGTGTTGTGTATGAATGAATACACATTTATTGCTTTACCAGTTGCTCAGTCATACAACTTTTGTACACTGAATAATCATTTACATATATTTAATCATTACTAACATTACAGTTTGCAGTAATGGAGAACTACCAAGTGATTATCTCAGCGTTTTCATATAGTTTTTGAAACTTTAGTTTGCCGTTTGTTTTGTGTCCACTTATCAGTGTACCCGTAAAGTCAAGTCATCCCTCGTTTTATTTTAAATGTGTGGGTACTTCATCAGCTGTCTGTTATTTTAAATCTTACGGTATATGTATTCTCAGATAAATGGGTTGTTTTACAAATTAACACTATAGCAATACAAAGTAACATTTAGCAATATCTCAAAATGTATTTCAGATATCTTTAAATATTTGAAGATATAACATAATTTGCAGATATCTCTAAATGCTAGTTTGGGTGGCCATATAGCTCTCAATTTAAAAGGGAGTTTAAGAGTAGGGTGTGTTTATGAGCTATCCAATAAAACAAATATTATCTTACCACACAAATGTTGCCTCTGATGGTAGAGGATATAAACCTGAGAACATGTCTGAATTAGGATTACTTTACTCCTCTGCTCAGGAAAAAGCCTCTAAGGAAGATTAATTATTTTGTTTAACTGCTATACACTCTAAAACAAATGATTAGCCTCCTGCTTTCATTAGCAAAGTGAATGATAAAAAAAGATTATGCATTAGTTGCTGTATGACAAAAATGCATGGTTCCCAGAAGCTGCCAAAGAGATTAGCTTTAAACATTATTATTAGTTAATGTTCTGGAATTAAGCTGGCAGTCTACTGTGCTTGTCACTGGTTTGCACTGCTAAGGATAAAGAGGCCTTAAAGAATAATAAACTAGTTAGATTGTAATAAAAAAAGACGTACTACCAAGAGAAATTATTATAAATATAAAAACATGTCATATAAACAATAATATATAACCAAAATTGGAGTGTGTGTCTCCAATCAAAAAGGACTTCAGGGCCGTGTATCTGGTTGCCATGTTGATTAGTATGCAGGAGGCCTCGTCTTGTCATTTAGTTTACCTTCCCCTCCTTCTGTCAGAGGGCTGATATATTCCAGTCAACTACATTTCAATCAAATATATTTATTTTGGAACACCAGCAAGAAAAACTACGATGACATCTTATTTGTGTTCTTTTTTTAATGAGGCACACGGTGGAAAACATTCCTTGTTAATTCATTATCAGTCTGTGCGAAGTGTGCTTACAGGAGGGTGTTGACATCAAGGTGCTGTCTCTCCTCCACACTGCAGCATGTAAATTCTGTCAATATGGCCTGACACATACTAGTCCTCTCAATCTATTCGAGATAATGACGCTGTTATCAGATAAGCGAACATAAAGAATGGCTCAATTTGCACACTCTTGATAGGCCTGAGGGTGGTCTAATTACATACCTTTCCAACTGGTTTGAGAAAGCATTTTAAAAGTGCTCCCTGTCTGAGTATTTGTATTTGTGTCTTCCCCATTCAATGTACAGATGTTTTCCAAAAAAAAATAAAAAAATGCAGATATTTAAAAATTGCAAAAAAAAAAGTTTATTACTTGTTTACTCAGGACTTGCATATGTTCACAATTGATTTTAAGCTTCTGTCCAGTATCAGCATAAACCATACATAGATTGAAATTGAAAATATTTCTTATTAAATAAGAAGATAAACTGGTAGATAAAGAATGAAATAATAATAATTTCCTTAGGTCACATTTCGAGTGTGCAATTTGCCCTTGTGTTTTTGAAAATCATTAGAATGGTTTTCTTTATAAGATAATGGAAATGAACCACTCTTTAGCATCTCTTGGAAAACGTCTTGTGAAGTAAGTATGTCTTTACACATCGCATTCACAGGCACTGCACATCTGGACAGTATGCTGCGAGGGAGTCATGTGACACATACAATCACACATTCTCTTGGTTCCAAGAGGTGTGTAGAGAGATGTTTAGCTTTTTTGTGAATCATTCAAAATAGCACTTCACTGAGAACACAAGACGGTCTCCTTGATGTTCCTGGAATTACAACACTTGTAGAAAATGAAATAATAATTTAAAATATATTTGCACTAGCTATGCATGAGGGATGGATGATTGCTGGGAATGTTTACTAAGTATGGTGACACATGACCTTCATCACTGGATGAGATGCGTCTGTTTACACTGTGACAATGGGCAATGAACTTCACATTTAGGGCTTGAAAGACATATAGTTCCTTTCATTTGGTACTTAGATTACATCCAAACATGGGCCAATTTCATTCAATGTCTGCTAAACAATTTCCCAAAACAGTCATGTTACTGTTTGACCCTTCACCCTTCTGTACAACTATCTGTTTACTAAAATGTACTGGTATAGGCCAAGATCATTAGCTCAGTTCACAGCAATTCAGTTTTCCTTCTAACTAGTTCTCAGTTTCTCCTGTGATTTGACCTCTGTCTCACCCTGTGCTTTGCAGTCACTGCCATGTCCTGTCAGTTTCTCTAGGCCAAAGCACTTTTTAGTGCCCACATTAATACATAGTGCCCAACAGATAATTAATGATTCTTGTTTTCGTTTGGTGTTCTGTTTATCTGTGGTTTCTACGTCTTGGTGGTTAAATGTCTGTGTTTGAAAATGGCATTTCACAAGACAAGGCTCTGTCAGCTTTTATTCAAATCCTTATGCCATCCTGTAGATGTCTGCATTGTCCATGCAGTGCAGACTTGTCTTGCTTGTGCTAAAGTCACAAGCAACGTTTTGCCATTCATGATGTGTCAAGTATCAAACTTAACTAATAGGGAATATTTCATACTATTTTATGTATATTTAAATTTTGGATGGACCCAGCTAAAACAGGTTCCAGGCTGAAATAATTAATTTAATGCAAGTCATCAGGCTTGTATAATTTGTTTATCCCTACATTTGTGTATTTATAGTCTCCTATTGAAATTGAGAAATTACAATGCAACGATTCCATGCAAGTTATGTTACTGACCTAGAGACCAGATATTGGCTGGTGGTGGTTGAACTGTCACTTCAACCATATCTATCTTCTTCAAGATTATAGACCACAGCACATTGTCTGGTCTCAGCTTTGTGGTAACTACTTCTTCATTTTTTTAAGGCAGTTATAATTTTCTGCACTTTGTGGTGTCTATAAATGTCTCCTCTTAGGTCCTCCTTTTGACATCTTGTTTATATTAAGTCAAGCTATACAAAAGCTTTGATACCAAATCCCTAGTAATGCTAACACACACAAGGTTGGATACTTTGCTGTCTAGATAATGTGGGTCAGTCTAAATCGTACAGTGTCTTGTTGCATTAAGCTCATAGTTATTTAAGTAATTAAAAAGATAGTATTTCAACAAAGAGAGAAAAATCATTAAGTCATAAAAGTAAATACCTTGAACTGACCAAACTGCTACAGATGCAGGCCTGAAAGAGATTCTTTGTAACAAAATAATGATATCATCAAAATTATATTTTGGTGAATCATTTTGACAAACACAAATAATATTGGAATTAGGGAACAACAAATACAGCTCATAGCTTAAAGAAAAAATATGATAAATTTCAGCTCAGAGCACATGTTTATTGTGTGTGTGTGTCCCATGATAGCCACACCACAGTTCAGTGCTGACACAGCACCTACTGGTCATTATCAGACATTTACATCTGCCTTGTGGAATACATATATATGTATATTTACATGAAAAATAATAAAAATAAAAATTCAATTCTAATGTTTGAATGAAACCATCATTCTGGAGTGTTCTGTGAAGTTCATAGTATGTTGTGTTCACAGACTACTTGTGGGCGAATGGAAGGCAGGTATGAGGTCCCTCAGGAGCCCCATCTTCCACTCTGTTCAGCTGGATAAGGAAAGAATATGTCTATGTTGATACATTGAAATGTAAAATGAAAAGGACAGAAATCCACCAAACCAATGTCAGTTCAATGCAAATCAGCAACAAGTGTCATTGCATTCCTCTAAATATCTTGGCAGGTTTTTTTCCTTTTGTCCCAGGTTTTGGCATCGACCCATTCCTTAATTTTGGAAGAATCCATTTTTAGAAAGCATAGCTACAAATCTGTCACTGACGTATGTGTAATCGTATAATGTCTCCCCCCCTTTTTGTGACCTGTTACTCATACACTGTGGTAATTGCATCTTCGTAACATTATGTAACTCTTCTGGCTTATTTGCTCGTTGGTGAGGCCTTTATGCTGGACTTCAGTTACAATCACTTCCTTTAAACAAAGTTTCCGCCAGTTCTTGGCTACCACAGCTTTACATTTGCTTAGTGGCCTCCTTAATGTAACACTATGCTCCCAATTTTTTCTTCTTTTTTAATGTCTTTCTGTATTTCTCAATCTGCTTCTTCAACTTTGAAGGTAACCACCTGGCATTCAGGACGGAAATGTTGTTTTTCAAGTGACATCATTTTGAAAGAGTTCAACCCAAGGGCCGTGTTAGTAGTGATGTCATAAGTTGGCCTCTGCCCTCCTACCGTTTCATAGCTGCTGTCAATGAGATCACAACTGATTTAAGCCTTAACTTTCATTACCCAGAACTGACTTCTGCCAGTCTTTCCTTTCAGAGGTTAAACCTCATAAGCATATCAAGTTCTGTTTTTTATTTCAAGCTTCTAGATCTGTTCTTGCTTCTGTATTTTCTTCTGTTCTTTGTTCAGGACTAAAAAGAATTCCTGTGGCAAACTTGTGAACCGTTTTAGTTCTACATGTTTTTTTGTTTGTTTGTTTGCTTGTTCTTAATTATTATTATTTTATTGATTGTGTATACTAGCTCCGGTTCTCTTGGTCTCAAATTAAGTTCCCTTCAGAGTAAACTATTCTTATTAAACATTCACATAGTGTCCTGTGTGCAAATGAGCTGTCATGTAATACACTAACACCTTATTATTTCTAATTGTGTCCTAAAACAAAAAAAAGCATAATCTTAAAGAATTATGTGTGTATATATATATATATATATATATATATATATATATATATATATATATATATATATATATATATATATAGCATCCTCAATCCTTGAAAGACAAAGTCTTACTAAAATTATTTTTTAAGGAAATTTATGACTGATTGATAAGTAAAAGTTTTCATTTTGAGAGAAAAAAAAGAAAATGCACATTTTGCACTTAAACTCTGATGCATAGAAGTGCTCCTTATCTTAAAGACATGCCATAATAATTTAGGCTTTTCACTTATTTCTCTGTAAATACTCCATTAACATTTCAACTGTAGGGTGTCACAAATAGCCTTGCATTACTTGCAGATGATGTATTACAATAGAAGGAGCTGTACAAGATGACTGGACATGTGCCAGATGTGTGTCCAGCACCTCAAGTTCTGGAGTATGTCCTAGAACCTCTCATTAAAACATGCAGTATTTCAGTATCACACTCAAAGTCCTATTGAACCTAATGCCAGCCTGCTAGATATGTTACCCTCTGTCCAGATATATAACACTCTTTATGGCTAAATAGAAAGAGGGAAAGAATATATACAGGGCCTGTCCTGGAAAAAATAGAAGAAAAATATATATGTGCTATGAATCATAGTTTTTAAATAATTCATTTGGAATTTCAAGCCAGCTGAGACAAATATGCCAAACAATATGGGCCAGTAAAATAATTCTATATCTGAAATGTCCCAAACACTCTTAATTATGCAACACATAGGTTTTTAGCATCTGGAAAGGATTCAATCATGGAAGACTATAGGCAGTGTGGGACTGTAGGAGGTTTTATTGCAATTTGAAGTAAAGCAGGGACTCTACATTGAACACCACAGACATTTCCATGACTTGAGTCTGTAATATATACAGAATAAAATGGAATAGCTAGTGTTACAGGTATGGGCAAATGGAGGAATAAAAATGTCAAAGAACTAGCAACAATAACATTAACAATATAAAACAATCATACTTCAGAAGGCTCAAACGGAATGTAAAAGAAAACATTATTCTAAAAGAAAATAATCTTGTTCCAGAATGCATGAATGACCAAACTTACAGAACTCTGAATTCCTCAGGCAAATTCTCAATAATTATTATTATTAGTAGTAGAAGTAGTAAGTAGTCAGTAGTAATAGTAGTAGTATCAGCATTAGCAGAAGAGTCTTGCCCAAAGTGCATTACATTTGCATGGAAGATTCACATAAAACAATCTATTTACCACATTATACTTTTTTTTTTTTTTTCAAAGTGTATATTTTTAACCCATTGATCTGGAATTTCCCGTCTCTGTTGCCTTCAAAAGTGCGAGCAGACCTTCAGGATCACGATGTTCCTGTCATGTCATCCAGTCATACCTTTCTTTCACCTGCTGCCACAGATATTCCAGCTATTGCTCTCAGGAGGGCAGAGTTTTACTTCTTTGATCTCTGCCTGGCATTTTCTCAGTAGGGGTCAGTATTGTGAACTGTGCCCAGCCAACTGCAGCCAAACATCCTTCCCCCCACCCCCACGTGGAGCCCAAGGCCAGTGTGATCCTGAGCCAAGACCTGTGCTTACATTTATTATACATATTTGTCATCTAAATCCTCCAACACACCAATAAATATTGTGCAATGCTGATAGAGCGATGAAAACTGTGAACTCATCTCAGGTTAATACACTGAGTAATACAGTAAGTTCTTTTTTTATGTAATACATATTTAAATGGTAGGGGTTTTTATTGCAACACAAGGTATAATTCTATAGCAATGTATACATTTATGTCATACAAACATATAATGAATAACATGTAAGGTCAGCACAGCTACAGGACCCAATTTCATGTAGTTATTACAATTTCATAGCCTGCAGATAACAAATGTATGTCTATATTTAGACAGAGGGATATAGCAAATCAAAATATATTATGCTTCAAAGGTTTATGCTGTACTTAAACAACAACAGAATATATGTGTTGTTATATAATAATTATAATAATAATAAAAATATAATCATTACACTTACCGTATATAGTGCTTTTCTAAGACACTCAAAGCGTTTTACATGTTGGGGGTCCCACCTCCACCACCACCAATGTATAGCAGAGTTTAATGATTTGTAAGAAAGTAGGTTTTGTTTGTGCCAAGGAATGACCAGTTCCCTGTGGCAAACATAAAAATATGGAAAATAATACAATTAATGAACAAAATGAATACATAAAAAAGTAAATACAAATGTGAATAACTAAAGCACTTTATAAATAACCCAAATTACATATTAGGCGAGGGCCTGGTATGTTGTATACACATCTACCTTTTCATTATAGAAAGAATACAAAAATAACTGAGACCTGACATGTACCAGTAATGTCAATGTAAATTCACTGAGCCTGTGTTTCACCCGAATCCTTATGTGTTTCTTTACAGTGCTTTCTTTGCGTTTAAATAGATCTGTCTAGATTAATTTTACTCCCCAAAGAGTCTCCTCCTATTCCAAACATCCATAGTCAAATTATAATTATCTGAGAGGCAATATCTTGTTTCCAGAGATACACTATCCCCAATAATGGCTGCTGTAGAATGCAAACCCTCTGAATTTAGACACAGACAGAATTTGTCACTTACACAGCACTTCAACAGTGGCACTCAAACGGATACCCCAGCTGTCCTCAGAAATTGTTTAATCTTATGTTGATACAAACGGACCCTGAATTAAGATTTTATCTAGTCTTCTTTGTTTTAGATCATATTACTAGGCTGACATTTATATGCACTCACATGGTGCATATAACCGTAATGGCACATGCATATTCAGGATGATGCTCTACACAGAAAAACAAAACAACAGAGCACATATGTACAATAATAGAGAATACTTTCTGCAGCACGATATAATTCACTGAATCTCTACACACACAAATGTGTCAATTATACATGATAATTCTCACAGAAAGTTGGCAACTCTTTAACTTAAACTTTAGTCATTGTGTGCAGACTGATGTTGACAAACATAAGTGGTCTGACCACTTATAAATAAATAATCACTTATCATTCTGAGCTCAGTTCAGGTCACATGATACTCAGCGTATTATCATGATGTACAAGTTGTTTTGGTGATTTTGTGGTTATAATGTCATTACGTGAATTCAGGGTAAGAACATTTTCACACCTTTTTCTTTTCAGGCAACAACCTGAACCTTGAAGTTGTACCATGTGCCATAGTCGTATTTTCCCCACACAGGCCCATAAAGTCCTCAAGAGAATGTTTACAAAAGTGTCCAAACTACCACTTAACAGAAAAATGTAAAGATTACATTTGAACAAATTAAAATAGATTAATCTAATTGTGCATAGCCTTGGACATGCTTGCTTCGTATTACTCTAAAAACAAAACAAAAAATCAACTGATGTCTTCTGCTACTGCCATGCAAATGCTGGGTATACAACAGTCTCTAGATTTCCACAAAGTAAAAAAAACATGGAACCTCAAATTATAACTTCTGACTGCTGGCAAATCATCTTAGGAGCATTCTTAGTTATAGTTATAAAAAGTGGATGAAAACCAAGTTAGCAGGCAGACAAGTCCAGGTGGCATCTTCTTAGAGGTCTTACTTGTCTGTGAGCTTTCCAAGGATAACCCATCAGACCCAGTGGGAGTGCTTCGGTGAAAGGGCAGTGCAGAGGTTTTTCCTTGAAATGGTGCCTTGCCAGCTGTGGTCACCCAGTCAGTGCAGTAGTAGGTAGCTTTGGAGCCAAGGTGGAGTGAGAAAGGAAGGGAGGAGACTAGAAAAAACCATGAAAAATGACAAGTATGAAAAATCTCCCTCGATTTATGGTAACATGATGAACTATCCAAGAGAAACACGTCTTTAACTTCAACTTTATTGACCTTTTTTTTCCAGCTGGCAAGGTCATTTTTTTTAAGAACAGGCCAATTCACTTTACCACAACAAAGTTTAAAAAACACCCAATGAGGCTGCACTATGAAAATTACCGACAGGTACTGCACACTGGTTTGTGCTTTGCTTTATTGGCCATGTTAGTCTCACATTTTCCACGTCTGCAAGAAATCCAGTACCAAAAGGACTCCTGGCATGTGGACGTGTATATATGTATGAGAATTAACTCTTCTCTTTTATGTTTGTGATGCAACTGAAACAATTTTAAAAGAGAAATACAATTAAATGTGATATAATTTTATTTGAGATAAATGCAAAATGATGATTGCTTACCTAAAAAATGGTTGTTTGTTTTCCCTTTAACATAACGCAGAACACAGCCTCAGATGGTCACAACTGTAGATTGACCATGATTCCACTTAAATACGTTTCAGGATTATCCAGATGTCTGTAGCTTTTGTGGTCTGCACACATCAGCTGTATTTTAGGATTAAGGTTTGAGTTACAGTTAAGAGTTGGGGATTGGATTGGATAGGCTGATGGTTGCAATAGGGTTATTAGTTTTTATGTAGAGATGTATGCATATTCAAGGAGCTGAAAGCACCCTTGGGAAGATTTCCTATAAACACAGTGATATTTTCACAAAAAGTGCAAAACTATGTAATCATCTGAATTTGAAATTTGGTCCTAAGTGGAATATTCAGTTTATATTTACCATAACAACTCTTTAGCCTGTAGTTTGCACATCCCTTGCTGATGTATGTTTCTATAACTGTTGGAAAGTATAGAAGTCCTCAAGTCACAATAACAATAGGAGTCATTTCAGGGATTCCAGACAAATAATGTTTTTTGCGGGGAGCAATTGGAACAAATGGAACAATTTAGAATGCTAACAAAAAATTATCAAATTAATTGTATTGTGGTCGCATGTGTTAAATAGCTATAAAACGAAAAGAAAGCTGATAAGGCTTTGATCCATACAGTAAATTTGTCAGTCCAAGTCACAATGTAGAGTGCAACCCGAGAGGTCTGCCTTCCTAATTGGTAAAACAGAGACCTCCCAGTAACACACTTAATTCCTTAAAGGAGCCACCTGACTGGTGCGCCTGAAGTTAAAACCTCCGTTTATAACACATGAAGCCCATATATCAAAACGTCAAAATGGCAGAACAAGGCCAGAGTTAAAACATCTGGATAATTTGTGAGACACAATTACACATACTTGCATTATTCTGTTCTGTATTTCTAGAGACACATGCCTGACACACACCTACATTGAAAGTCTCGTGTTTTTTCAGACCCCATGACAATAGTTATGAATAGACCTGGTTGGCCAAATCAAAAGAGATTGCTTCAGAACCAAAAAAAGAAATAGAAATATTTTTGGTCTAAAAAATTATACAGAACAGAAACATATTAACAAAGGTGCACAGTATACCTTTTATAAAGCAAAAGTTGCTCCATAAAACTCCCCACTTGCTGGGAATTTAATCATGATTGCAGTTTGCACACTTTGCAGCATTGTTTATGTTGGAATGGGGTCCATAAGGCTCAACTTGTTTTTCCTTTGATTGGACTTCATTTCAGAGGCAGAGCTCAAGTGACTGGTCTAAGGGTTTCAGTTACTATAAATAAAGGCATCATTCATCTCTACTGAATCATGGTCCCTCTTTCATGCTGACAAGTGTAGGCTGTCACACAGGCAGGAAAGGTCCATAACTTTATTACACTATCCCCTCCAAAATAACCTTTTTCTTAGCATGGTTCACATATAGGGTAATTACACTGCATATACAGTGCCTTTTTACCTCAAATATTCCCAAGGAACTATTATCTGTTTGTAAGTTGTATGGTTGCAGGGATGGTGATAAAATATGATGATGTTGCACCCACAGTTTCTCCTTACAATGAAGGGCATTCTGTTAGGAATAGCCCAACAAAATAGTAATATGTATATTATGTTATTAATACATACAATTTTACAAAAACTATCAGAGCAACAGGCAAAGACCAAACGTTTGTCATTCTTTTTTGTTTTGTTTTTAAGAATACTGGGAAATTAAGATAGCAGTCTGTATGATTTGAAACAGAAAATGTATTTTCACATTTGAAAGGGAATGTATTATTCTAAACAACTAGTTACAGGTGTCTTAAATATTCAGAACACAAAAATTGAGAACCAACATTATTTCCAGCATGTTTGTTCCATTTTCCTGGTTCACTAAAGGGACATGAACTGATTTCAGAGGAGGAAAATGTCTGACAATAAATATGGTCCAGATGGACTTTCTCCTGTCCTGGTCATAAAAGATACTAGGACAGTTCACAAATCAAAAACTCCATTATTATGTTAAGAATCTGAATTGTTTCTGTTATTTGGTAGAAGAAGAATAGTGCCGCGGTGTTTATCCACACATTGCTAATTTATAACATAGATTGAGACTTCAGACTAGAAAGCATTGTATTATTAATTTAAGGGCTCTAAAAGTGCAAATTTCTGTATGTATGTATGTATGTATGTATGTATGTATGTGTGTGTGTGTATCTATCTATCTATCTATCTATCTATCTATCTATCTATATATATATATATATATATATAAACATAGGCAGAAAAAAAGCGCTATTGTGTATGTGCCCATAATTTAGTATGTAAGTTGTCGTATATCTTGTGGTTATTTCCCATTTCCTCATATAATTATGTGAGCCGACAGGCCTTATGCAAATTCCGACATTATTTTTTTGGGATATATATCTCATTTCGCTTTATGAAATACACAGTAGGATAAAAACGTTTTTGTTTGGTTTAGTTAGTAGAAACACTGTACTGTACTGAATTGTACACCTACGGTTAGTCGGTCTAACACAAATCAATTACTGTATTTATTTTCAGTTTGTTTTAACCTTGTTACATTGCGTTTTATTTGTGGTTAAATTTGTTTTCATATTACGACGGTTTCAAATTCAGTGGTCAGAATTTTGTATATATATTTTTTTTATTTTAGAAGTGTTTAAAAATAGATTATGTAAACTACATAAAACGTGTTTGAGTATTCAAGAAAAACATAAGTTAATGTCATCATTACATCCTTCCCCTTCATTTGAATAATGTGTGACAGATCGGTAGTATTTCCTTATTCGTCCTTCAAACTAATTGTCAACTGCTGTCTAATAAAATAAAACAGAAATTGCATATCTTGAGTTAAATCATTTGACTAAAGAAGAACCAACCATAGACCTCCTGCTTTTATAAAAACGGGAGTTACTCCTCCACCTCTTTAGGGTTCAGGGCTGCATTGATGATTTAAAAAGCAAATCCGCAGGTAAAGTGAGATTCAAGATGCGAGGTGAGGCGGAAAGCTGTATCTCGGGGGGTCGTGGCTCTTTCCGGCTCTAGACAGAGAGATCCTCTGGGGGTCTTCAGGGGGCCACGATGAAATACTCCATTTTCACACACAACGGGTCGGGCTGCCTTTCATTATTTTATTCCTTATTGAAAATTATTTGTAAGATCGATTATTTAGTAGTTTGTCCACTGAACTTTGATCACCTGAATCTATAAATATATATTAGTAGCGGTAGTGGTAGTAGTAGTAGTAGTAGTAGTAGTAGTATTTGTCGGGAATCTGTACATTCATTAAAAAAGGTCATGATTAAGATTCTAGGAGTGAGGTACTGTATATTGGTTAAAGTTTGGTTTAAATAAATGTATATTAATATATAAAATTATAGATGTAAAATAATAATAATAATAATAATAATAATAATAATAATAATAATAATAATAATAATAATAATACATTGCGTATATTGGCCAGGATTATATCAATTACAACACTCGCAAATCACAGTGTAATCACTTTTACTTCCCTGTATTTTCGCTGTACCACCACAGGCCTGTGTTTTTAATTTGCAGTAGGTAAGATAATTGCAATAGACACTCAACATTACAATCATTACATTCTAAAACGCATTAAATATGTATTGTGGAAATATTTATTCTAAAGTGATAGGCCTAGATCCACTTGTACCATCGTGGTTGATGCAAAAAAAAAAATGTTTCCATTCAAATTGCATTAATATTTATTAAAAATAATTCAGCTTAAAAGATCGTTCAACTTGTATGTATGTATGCGTATGTATGTATGTATGTATGTATGTATGTATGTATGTATGTATGTATGTGTGTGCGTATATATATATATATATATATATATAACTTTACAGAAACAATATAGCATCATAATATTATTATGATGTTTCCCTCTAGATAACAAACAGTAAAACACAATGTTTTTTATGGTAAAACAGAGAGAGTTCGGTTTTTTGTTAAATCAATAAAGAGCAATACATTTTAATCGTGTATATTTGAACATTACATTTAAAGCATAAGTATGTATTAAAACCCCATGCACACATACAAAATATTGGTTAAATGTACGTACTGTTGTCTTTGTGTGACAGAAGGCTTTCAGAGAACAAGCAATAATTAGTGGTGTGTGTGTGTGTGTGAGAGAGAGAGAGAGAGAGAGAGAGACAGAGAGAGAGAGAGAGAGTTTTCAGTTTTATTATTAGTGTACATTCTTTACAGCGTGTAATAATAATAATTGTTTATATGAATCTTGTGATCTTTGTCTCTATTCTGAATAACAAAACTAAACCTAAACATTACTATATTTTACCATGTTTTAGACTCGAAAATACAGTATTACTACTACTGCATATTGATAGTAGTACTAGTAGTAATAGTAATAATAATAATAATTAATAATAACTATTCTGGCAATACTTTCATATGTTTTGTTATGATTGTTTAATTAATATTTTATATTTGGAAAATACACGGTCATTTATACGTGAATTACAATGTGATCTAGGTCTGCGCATCAACAACGTGACACACAGTAAACTCTCCCTCCCTGGTGTTGAGTTTCTGCGGCTGCGTGTGTAGAGTAAGGGATAATAATTAATATGACTGCTTTGTTTCTTAAATATAAATACGGGCTTTGTCTTATATGAAGCACAGTGTTCACAGGGATCATCCAGCAGGAACTGTTTATTTATTTGCGGCATCAGGGTGATCAATAAAATATCCTTAATATCCAAACAGCACATTTAGCACCACGTTTTATTGCCTGTCCGGGCGGATTAGGGAAAGGCATTAGTGCCCCATAAATGGAGTGACTTCTGATTCCCAGATCTGAGTCTGGATTCATAAAATATACCCATCCATTAGGTTGCTGATATCTGGAGCCAGACAATATACACAGACTATAAATTTCTTAGCCCTGCACTCTGCTTTCTTTAAGATTTCAAACTGCTCACATCCTTCAGAGAAAAGGCTGAAAGGGATTACAGGAGACTATAGGAAAGGGTCTGGGAGCCAAGGGATGTCCAAGCTGTCATCTATCAGCTGCTTATGACTCCGATATTGAACAAATGGGTTGTGTAAAGTAGCAAGACCTGACAAGGTGGCATCGTTATCCTGTCTAGATGATGCATAATATTAGTATTGCGCTTAGTTCATCGCATGCCTTTATAAAATCATCAGGACTAACTGTAGACTCAGGGTGTTTGTATAGGATGTGTAAGATGTATGCATGAATGTATTTATCTATCTACATGTGTATACATGCAATACACACAAACATATATATAAATCACTGTATTTCGTTGACGATTTTTATGAAAGATTAAGAAAAAGATTTAAAAACCCTGCGGTGAAGGTAGGCTTTATATTGATCGAAGTCGGTCGGTATTTCGTACAGAAATAAATAAACAGTCTCACTGATAACAGACTGACTATATTACCTTTCAGAGAAGAATTAATGTTGGTTTGCACCTTGTGTTTGACGCAAACATTAGGATTTGTATTATATATAATACAGAATTAATACATCTCCAGAAGCATTCTGACACTATTTTCATTACTGTAACTGACCAGTTACTGTATGAAAGTGTTATTTAAATGGCAGTGGTAGCTTCAGGAGACACGGATCACCAAAAGAGTAGCATAAAACCTTTTATACGGGACCTATTCAACGACATTACACACTATTTAAACGCATTATCAAAAATACTTAACGTGAAAATGTCCTTGAAAAAGCTACAGCAAATGTAATTTATTGTGTAACCGATGTATGATTCAAGACTTGGCTTGTTTCGACAAACAGTCTGAAATCCATGAACATTTGATAATAAATGCAGTAATGTAAAAAAAGACACTAGTATGTGATCCTAAGACCACATTTTAACTCACTCTTTGACACCAATTAGTCAGGGCTAAGCATTTTAATGATGCCTTTTTAAGACCAGGTGGTTCAAATCATGTACACTCCCCGCAAGGCTCATGCTAGGACCTCACACAGGACCCGCACAACAGTAATGCACTTAATGGACTTCATTAGAGATTGCAATGCTTTGGTTCAACTTTATGGACACTTGTTGCACAGCAACACAACGGTAATGATTACAAGTTGGTGTCAGAGTCTACAGTTCGCGCTAAATTATATTGCGTGGGACCAAGATTATATATATATATATATATATATATATATATATATATATATATATATATAATCATCAATATGAATATTGTAAGTATGTAGCTGCTTATCCATTGGAGGAAACGCAATTCATTGAAATGTATTAGACCAATTAAAGGTCACACTCTTATTGCCAATAAAATAATCGATGGCAAACAATGATCATTATGGTTAATTTGCATTTTCTCGTGGTGAAAATATTGTTACATGGTGTTGATGATAAACTCTAATATAATTATTTCCCTGTTAATACCATGCGATTTTTTAAATTTCAGTTAAAATAGTAACCTACATTATTTATTTATTAAATTCAGAGGGCTGTAGTGTCTTTGTGTTATTTAATTATTTGATATTTTAAAATATGTATAGTCTGTAAAATGCGATTCTATTATTATTATTATTATTATTATTATTATTATTATTATTATTATTATTATTAACAGACAGAAGTATTTATTACGTTACAAACTCAAATCCATCCATCCATCCATCCATCCATTTTCGGAACCGCTTATCCATGTGGGTCGCGGGGACAAACTCAAATCTTAAAATTACAATCACAAGACATGATGGATTAAGAGATTATTCCCTCTATAATGCAAACTTGCTATCCGTTTTTAATTGGCTTGATCGTCGACGTTTGTCCCTGAGGATTGCAAAACATTGTAAGGATAAAAATTTGAAATAATATTATGAATTTTAGGCCTTTAGTGTACAATCTTTTTCTTTTTTAAAGGTTGTTTTATGTGCGTTGGAATTTGATTGAATTTTGAAGTTTAATTTTTAATTTTCCTTCACTACCCTTCAAAAGTTCCATTTATTTGGCACATTCCTTCCTGCTATATTGAAGCTTTTTGTTTGGTAATATCTTAATAGTTCTAAATTGTGAATCAGTTTCCACCTGCACCATTATATACCTGATTGAAGAGTCAATCAAAGCGTACCGACAGGCTACAAATAAATTGAAAGGATAAAATAAAATAATAATAAAACATACTCAATTAAGACTCAAAGGCCTATGGAATACCTCAAATAAAAATAGATACTCGTAATGAACCTGTAATATAAACAAACAAATAAAAACGGTTACATGTGTGCCATTTCGTACTTCACTATCCATCGCATATCGACCACACTTGCCTAATAGTATTAGCTGTGGATTCAAGTATTTTATTTAAATGCTTTTGTTCTACGTATCGTTTAAGAATGCTAAGGCCCTTATTTTCATTAGAGTTAACAAAGATACTTTTGAATAAGAACAATAAGAAACATTTTATTTACAAAATTCTCAGTGCAAATAGTAAACAAAATATAGTACAATCCAAGCATAAAATATATATATATCCATCACATTAAAAAAGACACAAATCCTTTCCATATGAAAGTAAACACGAATGATAACTGGTGGCATCACGGGTGAAACTGCGCTAAAGAAATGGGTGCCATCTTCTTTTCCTGGCAGATCTATTCCACACAATAACGCCCAGAAGTCTCTCTCTATCTCTTTTGTGTTTCTGTTTGCACTTCACTGTCCGTGTTCATATATGTATATTAAATTAAAGAAACGGTGTCTTTAGAAGTGTTTTATACCAATATTTGTGATGAAGGTGACGCTGTCGTTTCTGCTGGGGTGATGCTGGAAGATGCTTCCTCGGCGCTCAAAGGAGCCAGCCCGGATTTGATGACGCTTGCTTTATTGTGCTCTGTGATTTCAATGTCACTCTGATCCGGATCGTCCTCCAATTCGGAGTCACTTCCCTCAGACTCGCACTCGGAGTCGCGCTGCTTCTGTTCCGCGTCCGGCGCTTTCTCCGGCTGCTCCTTCTCCTTGTCTTTCTGGGCCTGGGCCTCCTTCGAGTGCCTCCACTTCATTCTCCTGTTCTGGAACCACACTTTGACCTGAGGAAGCACGACACATGGAGAGGTTCAGGACCCGGGACTTCTGCTTTTGCGCAAAAGTGATGTTAACCGTTCAGAGAAAAAGCTTTTCAGATTTCAAACTAATTAAGACCCTGTATTATTTGTCTGTCGAGTATACGCACTTGTAATTACATTCAAACCATCTCATTTATTGCAGAGCCTTGTGTGTATGTATGAATCCATGCAAATGTATGTGCACATCTTCCATTTATTATTATTATTATTATTATTATTATTATTATTATTATACACACACATATAGACCAGTAGTAGTGTATTCTCTAAAATAGTTTCTCAGCAGTACTAGGAAGTATTGCCCAACAAACCATAAAACTGGAATAGCAGCTCTAAGAATAATGAATCACGGTAGTTGTGTATGCAATTATTCGTTATAAACGACTTTCACTTCCTCACAATTCTCGATTTCACAATTTTATAAGCCAGATGTTGAGAACTATGTTTCTTTTCGTTTTATTGTGGTTGCATTCCCGTGTTTTGTTGTTTTGCACTTGGCACTAGCATTTGTTTTAAAGGGTTCAGTTATAGGTTCGGCCGAATTACTTTGTCATTGTATTTTTTTTTTTTCTATCGTATCAAGGCTGCAATAAAAAGACAAGAGGCCACATTAACCAATTACACTTTGAAAAGACGGTTAAGCAGCGGAAACCCCCGCAAGAACAAAATCTGACTGCGCTGTGAATCAAAGGTCAAATATCTCAAACCACTAGTCAGGATTTGTCATGGACCTTAATAAGAAAATATATAAAGCACATCAAATTTTATAGCCCTTTCATCCCCTGTTGATATAATAGCTGAGACGGCCTCATAGGTTTTATAGCCTGCTCTTTATTTCTATGCATTTCATTTCATTCCGCAGTGTCTGAACTGTTTGAGGACTGTGAGCAATGCAACTGAAGACACAGTAACCCCCAGAGACTCTGGATGTTAAAAAAAAAGTCAATTTCCAGAAATGAATCGAGTTTAAACTTACCTGAGCATCGGTCAGGCCGAGCATCGCTGCCAGCTGTTTTCGGTCCGGTTTGGTGACGTACTTCTGAATCTCAAATCTTTTCTCTAGTCCTTTCCTTTGGAGATTGGAAAAGACCGCCCTTGACCAGGACCTTTTCCTTTTGTAGGTCTGGGGCATTGTGTCTTTCGTCAGAACCGCATATGGACCTGAAGTTATGAAATAAAATATAAGCATTTACATGTCGGCTATTACATTGCATTTATCCACGGCAATGGACAAAGGGTGGGGGTGGGGGGTCACATTTGTATGCACGTAGATACAGTACATAAAGTCGTGTATGCACTATTTATATCGAGCCAGTATTCACTATGGACAGACGTGTTTTCCAGCAGTGATTGAAAGGTGGCCCATTGCATTAAGACAACAGCTCAGCCTGGTGAATGCAAAATCCCTGTCCTGCTGTACTGGATGGGACAGCTACTCTACCTGGGAAGGTGTCCTGAAACTGATGCTGAACTGACTGTCTGGCTCCACTGCCTATAGGGTTCATGATGGAGGGAGGGTCGCTGATCCCCGGCTCTATGGACCCGAAGTACTGGCTCGTTGAGGGCTGCATGGAGACGTGGATCCCTGACTGACGATTCGAGCTAACAATGGATGTCAAATCTGTGACAAAGGACGAAAATTGGATACATGAGAGAGACCAAAACTAACTGTATATTTTTTCTTAAAACACATACGTCTGTGTATTTGATGACCCATCTGGAAATATATAATGTGAGGCAAAGGCAGAGGCAGAAAGTGAACGTCACTGCCGAGGTCTGGCGTGCACTGACAGAAAGAAGGAGTTACTCGGGAGATGTTTCTAACATGTTCAGTAGGACTTCCTTCAATAGCTCCCTGAATGTGCACCCACAGGCCTGATCAATATCGATCCTGAACTTGTAGCACAACGCAGCCCGATGCATGCATTTCAAGGCACGGGAGTGGACGCATAAAGACTGCCACCCAGTTTGCACATCCTGCCAATGCACGGCGTATAGCTGTCTATAGTAAGCAATAATAATAAAGATCACCGTACCTCTTAATGTCGTGCACTCTTTTCCTTTCGGGTCAAACTCTGTGGACAATATGCGATCAATCCCAAACTTGAGATCCTTGCTGGCGGTGGCGGGCGCCTGGGCAGAGCAGCTCAGCGGCCCCCGGGACCCAGAGGCGGCTGCGTGTAGTCCGTGGTGGCGGTGATAGGGCGAGCCGGGACCCACCCTGGAGCCGAAAACAGACGGATCTGGAGGCAAGGGAGATGGGCGCAGGGGTGACCCCGAGGAGTGGACCTGAGCGTGGGCCCCCAGGCGGGACACCAGCGCGGAGGAGCCGGGGAGGCTGTCGGCGTCTCCTACGTGTAAGATGTCAGCGATGCAAAACGACGGTTTTTTCACAGAATCCAAGGCAAAGCCAGTGGAGCAATACGCGGACCACAAGCTAAAATTAGACGCGTAAAAGGGGTTTAGTCCTGTGGTGTACATCCTGTTGCTTGTGTTTTCTCTATCCTGCAGAAGAAAGCTCTATTGAATCATGCTTGTGTCTGGAGTGAAGGTTGAGAATAGCCGATTCTCTCTTAAAGGGCCAGGGCGCTTCCTCGGAACTCGCCAACTTTGGCAGCTGGTCCAAGTAGTCCTGGACAGAAGTTCTGCGTCGATCGCTGATTGGCCACTTTCAGACCAATAGGACGTATGTTTCGGCCCAGACCAATAGGAACTGTGGTTCAGTTGTAGGCCACGCCCACAGCCTGCCAAGGTAGAGGTAACACGTGTGTGCGGTGATGTGAGCAGGATTTAAGGACCGAAACAGCCTTTACACATCCTCTAAACAATCAAATAAACCAAATCAACCAACTGACAACCAAACAAGCCAAATAACAACAAAATACACCAAATAACAGTTCAATGACACAAACATAAACTGAAATCTCGATGACTCGGATATGATAAGATTGAACATTTTAATTAAATTTCTGTTTTACTTATTTATTTACCATATTCAGCACCCTATTTAACTCTGTTTGCTGTAATATAGATATCGTTTATATTTACTTGGAAAGATACAAGAATAACAGAATAATGTTTGGTTTTGTGTACAGTACAAAATAATAATTACGAAGTAATTTAATAATATAATAAAGGTACGGTAAATATCTGTATGTTTATATATATATATATGCAAACACATTGTTTTGTAAAATGGATAACACACTTTAGTGTTAAAATAAGAAACATTTTTAAAATAAATAAGCTTGTTCCTTAAATTGAAATTATTTATAGGGACATTGTTTATTTTATAGTTTATAAGTAAATATGATAAAGTTAATCATGATAATACTAATCATAGTAATACAATTAAGATGTATTTAATGTTAAAGTGAATATTTTCCTAAAAATGACAATTTCAATCTTATACCTTTTTTTGGGGAAGGGGGGAATTTGAGAAGTTTTCCGTGAATATTAACATTTCTGAAAATACTGCATATTAATTGGAAACATGTTTATTAAGACAGGGAGGAAAAACGGGAGATGTTACACTTGCATTTCAGCACAATCTTTCAAGAAGCCCGATGCATTTCTTGTTGCCCATTGAGGGCAGGAAACTCGCGTTTCTATTAAGTTCAGGTCATCCTGTTTTTGATGGGCTTCGGCTCTAACTAAATGAGCGGATATGCCTGCTAGATTTGGCCAAAAATAGAGCATGTTTGAGTATTTTAGGATACAGCAGAAATCCTTATTTCTTCCGGAGAGAGAAAAAATATATAATAACTGTTAGAACTTCCTTTTTCAATATTTGTGCAACTTTATCTCGAACTGCAAATTGTATAGTGACGCAAATCCGTCCCCATGCATTGAAAAAAAGCAAAAATAAATGTGAGGAAATCAATTCCCTTCTAGAAATGAAAACATAAATACTTTCGCCTTATTCTGCAGTTTCAAACACCGATTGAAAACAAATGAAAACAATGCAATAGGAACAGGTTAGTTAGTCTTTATGACTAGGGAGATTAGGGAAGTCCTGCAGCCTACATAAAGTATATACGAATTAATTGTAGATATTATTTATAATAAAATTAACTTTCTGTAACACACTTGTTTAATACACACATACAATAAAATAGTTTGAATAGTTAAATTGTTCTTAATAATAATATTATTAATAATAATAAATCAATGTCATTTTCTAATAAATTACACGCTGGTAATAATTCAATATTTAAATTAAGTTACAATATATGAAAACATGTTTTAACTGTTGTTTAATTTATATATATGGATAGATAGATAATAGAAACATATTATGAATGCATGTATGTATTTATTTATTAAATAATGTGTTGCTCAGTTTAGCAAGAATCGAGTCCACAGTTTACACAATCCTCTCAATGTTATCTATCCCCTGTATTGCCTTCATTAGGGCTTGATTCATATCCGGAAGGGTCTGTGACCCGGGCTGCCTCCTATAATCACTGAGCATCCAAGAGAGATTTTTTAGGGTTAAATATAGAAATGCAATGTATCCAATAGACTCGATCAAGCAGACAAAACAATCCAGGGAAAAGGATGTCTAAAAAACATTTTTTTTCGTTCAGTTTTTTCAGGTGTTGATGAGATCAGAGAAGGAAACGTTCAACATCCAGAAGTCTTCATATTCGACAGACCAGAAATCACTAAACAGACACATGTATGTAATTAACATTGACTGGCAAAAATAAACACATTCGTGAATAAAGACATGGACCATAAGATCTACGTTGGGATTGGCTAGTATTGGTAGATAACATTCAGAGTCGTTCAGATATGAATATTATTAGGCAAAAATGCACCATGTAGCTTAATAAATCACATATATATGCACACTCTGTAGTTATAGAATTTAAAATGTGTGCTTTAACAAACAATAACATTGTGCTAAAATACTCATGCAACTACATATAATTAAATGTATTATATTAAAATATATTACTTTATTCTGATGTGTATGTTAAGGAATTATTATGGTTATGCTGGTCACGTTTTCGATAATACATTTATATTCTAAGGGAAAACGACAAATATAATTATATTATTATTATTATTATTATTATTATTATTATTATTATTATTATTATTATTATGTATTTATTAGCAGACGCCCTTGTCGAGGATTACCAAAAATAAAAGCATAACTAACAAATACCTGACGTTACCAAATTCCTTATTTGCAGACAATAAAAATAGAGGCAGCCGCTAAGTGGACGCATCTGGACGCAGAACAGGGTTCAAATCGATGACAAATACTTTAAGGAACAAGCTGATGAGGTCAGTTTCTCTTTAAGTCATGACTTTCTTTCATTCCTTATTTTCAATACGAAAGGAAAAACAACTTCTGAAGTTGATGCACAAACGTTAATAAAAGTTGAATCACATGCAAAAAACATTATTTAAATAAAACAGCATGAAAACGAGGGTAGAAATTAGTTTGCGGGACTTTAATGAGTAGAGCGCCCTCTACTGCTTACGGTACCACATTTCATTTTATTATGAAACTGAAGGGATCGACAGTTTAATGAAAATAATAATCCAAGTTTATAATCAACTTTTTCTTTTTTAACAGCATCATTCGATAACATAGCGACAGCCTCTCTATTGAATTATGAACTTGAATTCAAGAGTTAAACAATGCATTTTTTTCTGCAGTTAAAGATAGGACAATAATAGATTAATCAAATAGATTTGACAGCGATATTATGCAGTGTCCCGCCAGTACAATGGGTGTTCTTTGTTTGTTGAGTTTATTAACTAAAACTGACTTAACACTGATTCTTTAACACTAATTACTGAAATAATGTCTTAGCTGATCTCTCAGCGGATCTAAAACTTGGATGCAATTAAATAATTTCCATTAGTACACCAGGAATTATTGCTCCCTGCTGTAAACTGGAAAATTGAGCCAAGATGACTATTTCTGGCTGTGTTTGCCTTAGGAAGGAACTTTCACAAATTTAATGGATTTGTGCTATTGTTAGTTAACTTCTGTATGGCAGCATGCCATTTTCTCCCTCCAAAAAAAAAAAAAATGTTTATCTGGTTATTGGGGGCCTATTAACAATGAACCTGGCCCTGGTATACATGGAACATTTCATATCCTAGGATGCTATTATAATGTGTGAGTCTAAGCAATGTGACCCATGGAAGGCTGTCAATGTAAAAATTGCAGAGGAA
The DNA here is from genome assembly GCF_036373705.1 of Amia ocellicauda. NCBI lineage: Eukaryota > Metazoa > Chordata > Actinopteri > Amiiformes > Amiidae > Amia > Amia ocellicauda. The sequence goes on from NC_089850.1 coordinate 44,591,933, forward strand.
TATTACCTAACCCCTTCCCAGAATGTGTTTTGGTGATGTTACCCTCAGTATTCGTGCTGTCACATGGTATTCCCAGTATTGGCATTTTTTCCGTATTTCCAAAAGAGGAAAGGCCATGATTTCATACTTCATTGAACAAGGACAACAAACCCTAGAGTTACAACTAGCACAGGTGGCTTCCAAGTTGCCCATGCAGTTAAATGCTGGTAGCCCAGGAAGCTACCAGTTCAAATCCAGTCTATACCACAAGCTATCATTTATTGAGAGAGGTGCAGTGGTGCACAAGTGATCAGTGGCCAGCAGAGAAGGTTAATATCAAGGTTAGCACAGATTTGGTTGTACTGGTAATGATTAAATTCCCTTCGACTTCTGGTATGGAGACAAACGTGCCATGTTCCTACTATCCACACACACACACACACACAAAACACAAACACTTACACAAGCTGTTGCGGAGTATAATATAATATGAGTATTGGTGGTTGTGAAAGTAAGACATTATTGCTGATTGATGAAAACAAAATGGTTAGCAACAGTAATGGACATAATTGGGACTGGAAGATCTTGGCTCTGTGAATGGAACAAATTTGTGGTGGAAGAAACCAAGTACAGTATGAATGCAAATTAAATTCCTTTGCAATACATTTACTCACTCGGTATATAAAACTGTGTATGGAACATAAAAATAAATTCTAACTAAGGGAAAACTGCTTGACAGGTTGCGAGTTAAATGGGAATACCTTGTGAGGACCTCTGTTACCATCCAAAATACAATCAATCCATGAATTACACAAAGTGCACTAGACTCAAAACTGTCTGGCATCAATAAATTATCAACAATATTTACCTCTCTCTGTTACTTTTAATAAAGATGGGTTCTGTGCAAGAATACTCATTGATATTGCCAGGCAACAAGGGAAACAACATCATTTTTTCTATATGGAGGTATACGCTGTAAAGTCTGTCTGTTTACATTGTTTAAAATTATTTATAATACACATTACAGTGTACATTAGTTCATACCATAAGCACAGTTGTCTGAATTACATTGTAAATCAACCAAATAATAATAAATCCAAGTATTGAAAATGCAATCAATATATTATATTTCTTATAATTGCCTGGTCCATTGTGTATTTAAGAAACAGCTCTGGATCAGAGAGACCTATTTATAAAAGTAAAACAACCTATTTAATTACATAGCTTATAACTGTGTAAACAATCCAACATACAAGAAATCCCAGCCATCTCGTACCAAGCCTGAGAAAGCTTTGTTTTCGTCTTTAAAACTGATGGAAAGAGTTAATCTGCTTATGTAATTATGGCTGGTAACATCATTTTCAATGGTAGAGTCCTGTGGGACAGAGATTGTTTTCTTTTTAGATATTTAGAGCTCTGTCTATTGACCTTGTTCACAGTACTGCTGAAGGTACAGCCAAGATCTCTCAAAGAGGCCAGTAGCACGAAACTGCCTGTCAGGACTACACAGATTTGTCAGAGGGAAAAACAAACAAGTGAAAACTAATAAAAATAAATTCTACAACTTACTACTGGTCATGGGAAATACATACATACATACCATTTTTGAAAATGAAAATGTAGACATGCACGGAGAGATGAAAATATAGAAATATCCCTGGAGCTCTACTAAGAAATGTAGAGTATTTAAACATTTTCTCTAATACAAACGTTTAATATCCAAAGAAAACATAACTGGCTATACATTTTACTGACATTGTATCTCAGATATGCCTGTAAAATACTTCTAAATCTCTCCATAGTACTGGAAAGACTAAAGAAACATATTTGAGGAGATGGGAGAGATGAATGTTAAAACCCTTCATTCGGATGAGGAAAGTGTCTGCCATCTAGGATGATGGCTGATCCAAAAAGATATCAAGATGTTTATTTATGGACAAATACGGACACTAATCTCACAGCCTCACTACAGCCCATTCTACAACCAAGCTTGGATCCACCCACCAAATTAATATTTAAAACAAAGTACAGGGTACATCATGGCAGGTTAGCATTGAGAAGAATTCACTGGCCAATAAAAATGCTTACATGAAGTTTGAATTTTGATCTTTGAATTGGTTACAGCCTTGAAATTAAGCAAGCAAAATCCTAGACAAATATTGATGTATTTTGTTGTTTTTAAAGGGACTATCATCATTAGTAGTCAATAGCAGAATATTCAGTGTTTCAGTATAGATTTCCAAGTCTTCCAGGTAGTAGAAATTAGCAATAGTCTTTAGATACGGGGGAAAAACAAACCTATAAAATACAATGTTTTGTCCGATACTGAAGGGAGAGATCTAGATGATAGTTAAGTTTATTACTCCAAGAACAGACAGCCAAATGTCTACTGTAAACAAGAAAAGCTATTTAACTCAGAAAAACATGTCCCATAATCAATCTTTCTTCTCATAAAGACAGACAAAAAATGTGCTTGATGTAATTTCCTTTCCATGACAAGCCATCAGCTCTGGCAAACAAAGGCGAAATACAATTTTGGCCATGATCCTTTCCCTTTCATAAAACTTAAAAACTGCTTGATGAAGCCTTTTTAAACATAATGGAATTCTAAAAGTCTGTGCATTAACAACTTCTCTGTTTACATTAAAAACCGTCCCAGATCCGACTAAAGCAGCTTCACACTGCTCTTGTGACATGACTATACTAATTGCTCTCCGGGTCAATGTACACAGGGTAAAATAAAATCTACCAAGTACTTGTGGACATTAATGCAAAATAAGAAAAGCCATCAAAACTAATGGAAATGCAAAGGTCATCATAACAAACCATTACTGTTTCTTCTCTCTGCGTTCTGGCACACATCCCATTAAGTGAATCTCTGCGATGCAATAATTGGTTACCCGGTGTTATGGCATGGCCGTGACAGAGAGTGTGCTCTTAAACCCCGGCGAGGCTCAGATATGTGGTAGCTGTGTGACTCTGCAGTGATCAATTGTGGGTTTGTTTACGGAGAACCGTCGTTGTTGATATAGTCCAGAGCCCCTTGCCAAGGGAGCTTCGCAGCTGCTTCTCTGTCCCTTGGGCCGGGCCGGCAAACCTCAATTAATTGTTGCAATAATATGCCTCAAGACAAATAAACCTGACTAATTAGCAGGTGGGACAATTTAAAACCGGAAAACGGGGGTGTAAAACGAAAGGGCAGGTGTCTAGGAACTCAAGGTGCTGACTGATATTTTGAGCCCTTTTTTACCATATGGATAGGTTTGCTATATAACATAGATCCCCATGTCAAGAAGCACCAGCACACACATATGTGTACAACTTGACCCCAAACAGCATGGAATGACTGTTCTTCATTGGCTACTGCAGTCTGAAAAGTGAGTTTAATTATACAATTTTTTTAAAGCAGTTCAGAAGTGCAAACTGTGCAGCCAAGAGGAGCTGAGCTATGCATAGTACATTAGGACTAATCACTTAGAAACTCAATTAATAGAAAGGATAAAAAAGCAGTAGGAAACACAATGTTGCAACAATGTTTATTTTGAAAGGCAGAATTAATTTAGTAAAAGTACATATACATGTCAATACTGATGGTATTTTACACAGATAAATCACATTAGATTTTTTTTTTCTTTATAAATTACTTAAATTAGACAGTCAGTGAACACATTACAAGAACTTCCTCCTCTGTAATTATCAAAGAAAATACATTTGGGAGAACTTTCCATTAAGCTTATGAGATATATAGAATAATGAGCAAATCAATCTTAGTTTTAAAGTTAATTATTGTAGTGTGGACATCAGCTATTTGTAACAGAATGGTCTTGTTCTTGGCTCTAAAAGTAATAATTTCCCTGGTTTTCATGGTATTTCAAACACATCACAGAGTCTGAAAAACATTCACTATTATAATAACAAAAGAAAGAATTCCTCAGACAGAATAATAGGAAGTTGACTTGCCCCACAGTAAATACAATCCAAAATAATATTACACCTCTGGGTGAAATCCAAACAAATATGTTAATTTTATTAGAAGAAAGTGTGTGGATTATAAAGAGGACAAACAAGGAAGCTAGCAGCAGACAATCAAGGCATGTGGTCTATGAGAAAGCAATTAAATCAAGGTAATGGGCAGCCTTGTTCATTCAGTAAGTTATCTTGTACACAGGATCTCCAACTTGAAGGATTCCAGTTTTGTCAACACGGTAGTACTGTCCAAACAGTGGAGCTGTTTTATAAATGTGCTTCTCAGATGGGTCACACAGCCGGTAGCTATGTAAAAAATATTCAATAATTAATTCTGCTATGAAAACAAAAAACTAAAAAAGGTTTAAACTAATGTGTGTGACACTCACCAGATTTTTAAAATATTTGTTTTAATCCTATTTCAAATAACCAATAGAAACCTGACAGGGATTGTAACTCGCAGTTGGCAGTTTGTTCAAAGTTTGAATTTAATCTGTGCCTAACCGTGCAATTATACATAGTTTCAGAAGTATCTCCAATAGTAACATGAAAGGGAGCTGGTCTTCAAGTGCTTCTTGAAAGCTTATAAAACCTAATTTGTTTTTAATGGAGAATTACCATAACTGTGTGTATGTATATATATATATATATATATCTCACACACACACACAAAAATACATTTCTTATTGAATAAAGAGCCTTCCTCAACAGGGCTAAACGAAAGTCTGAGTCATTTTATATTTAACTAAGTGTAACTTACAGTTCATATAAATCAATCAATCAATCAACCAATAAGCACAGTGGAAAAAAGTGGCACACCTGTGGTGTAGCTTATCAAGCACTAACTGTAAACTGCTGCAGAAATATCCAAAGTGGTACCTGTGGATTTGAACTACTGCTGAGTGGCAGCATGTTAAGCGATTTGTTAAAATAAAAAACAGATGCTATACTTCTGGACGACCTGTTTTAAGCATCAAGCTGACAGTGCGTGACATTAAAAGACGTTTTTGCTTTGGCAGTGGTCTTATATCTGCCCAATAATAAAATGTTCAAAGTAAATCTGGAGAGGAAGGCTTGAGACGTGACCTAAGCTGGTCGAATATATTTCACATACGAAATGTCTTTACATTACAATGTATCTTCCTAATTCCTGCTTACATTGCAAGTTAATCTATTTATGGGTGACTGACAAATACACCCTCTGATAAAAAGGTTTACATTTGTGGTATTGTCATTACTTGAAGCTTGGTTTTGCTAGATGCATTTTCATCAAATCTAATCTATATTAATTATTTATATCTGAGGGAGAATTGGGACTGCACTGACAAGCTATATGCTAAACTCATGACTTCTCTAAAAGTGGATATTTCAAATGCATGAAATGAAAGATGAAACAACATAACATAGAATTTTTTTAAATGTTAATTTAAAGTACCCCGACGCTCGATGAATCCTTTTTAATACACACGCATACATATTTACACAAATCCAGTTATTTGAAGAGCTGTTAATAAACATTAATTGCAAATACCTCTTAAGTGTTTCCAATGGTTCCTTCCTGTCAATCACACCAGTTTCAGGGTCTACAGTTGTGAAAATACACCTGAAGAGACAAGTTAACAGGTAATTTTACGTATTTATTTTTGCCTTGATCGAATGTGGGTGTGGCCTCTACTTGTGTGGAATTAAGTAATTCAAAAAATACATTTTTGTACCAGTGTATCTAAATGACAGTTCAAATGAAATGTAATCAAAATCAAGCTACTGGAATGAGATCAAAGAAGGAATAAATACTTTACCTGCTACAGGCCATCACACGGTAGAGCCTCATACTGCCAATTTGTATCTCATCCCAGGAGTCCTGAAGTGGAAGAAAAAGGACACCAATCAGAGGGTCCACAGTGAGTTGTTTTTGCTACAATTATATTGTCTTACTGATTGACATATACCCAGGCATGAAATGTTACATTAGAAATTGTGGGAGAACTCCCAATAATGCAGCACTTGACATCACCATCACCCACAAGTGACTGTAGCGAGGAATTTCAAAATAAACACATACTTGGCAACTGTGAAACAACCAGGGTGGCGGTAATCCTTGACAGTGCAAAATTGCATACAGCCAAGGCGAATCAAGTAAAACTGAAATGCCACCCATTTATCTAGCAGGTGCAAGTTTCCTACATTTCTACAAGGAATTAGAGGAGGATAACACGGACTCCTAATGCACTTTAAAATGGGTAGATTAATGCATTTACAACCACGCATTAAGTGGTTATTTTAAATATCAACGTGTGTGTGCTGTTGTGATTACTGGCTCTGAAGAAACCTGTCAAAATATTTTCTAATTATGCAACAGATCATAGGAACATGTTTTATAGTTTTACAACAATCCCATGAGTATTTACTTCCACTAAAACAAGTTTATTAAAACAATTCAAATATATGAAATGTCGCCTTCTAGTGTTCAAACCAGCAAATAAGTTTCTGCTTCTATTCGAAGATGTAGTTTCTTAAAAGAAAAAAAAAATAGAAATGTGGTGAAGGGTTGCCACCTTGTGTCCATACCAGTGCATAGTACCAAAAATATATACATGAGCAAAACTCATCTATAATGTTGGTATCATGCCTTTTTATTTTTTCTCTGTCTCAATCATATTTCAAAGTAAGTATTAAGTAATAAATAAGTGTAACTTGAGTGTATCTGAACATCGATGCAGTCATGAAGTGCTCATTAATCCACGCAGCTGCCCGGCACACATCGCATTACCTCTGCAAATGCTTCACAGCCAGAGACGACAATACTCGGCCTGAAGTTTCCGACTGTGGCTTTCCGCTCCAGCCTTGTGTTGAGGTCCTCTAGAGAGGCCTCCGACAGCAACATTATAGGGCTATCATCAGGATACACAACCTGGATACGAACAAGTTAATTTATTGCAGGTATAACAATGCCTTTTAAAGCAGTGCCTAAGCAGAAACATTTACTCTGCAAATTAAAAGTGTAAATAACATTCTCTATATTGCACACTTAAGTATTTTTGACATATGCTACCTTGCTACCATGCTCATGGTGTCTTCGAGGTTTCATATCAGACTCGAACTGCACCAGTCGGTAGGTTCTCTCTCCAGCCAGGTACTGTGTAATCCAGAGAGAGGCCTCATCTCCACAATCTCTGCCCTGAATATCTTTACTCCAAACCCTACAAAACATACACCGCACAGGGTAGTGTCTTGAAACTGTTACCTGGAGCTTTTACTTCATTATTGCAATGCTGTGGCAACCGACAGATATACTTAACAGAAGATAAAAAAGCAACTGAGTGAAAGGAATACGTAGCAAGTCCTACCCACGTCAATAATGAGGGGAAAACATTATGTACAGGAATAAAGTGAATTCTGGGAGGGAATGGAGCTGGAAAACCAAGGAGATTCAGACAGATCCTGTTAGTGGGCACATTTTGGTTTTTCTCTTAAGTTCTCCCTAGCTAGGATAGTTTTTGGTTTATGATACGAGTGATTAATACAAGCAAATGAACTGTACATACGCTGGCACTAGATATTGTTTGGGCAGACTGGAATGTCTTCAACATATGCTACTCCTCTAAAACGCATCTTCATACACAGCACCGATTTGAGGCATTATTTGTGCCGTGAACGTGAGATTCTCCATGATTTAAATCTGGCCGCATTCCCAGGGTAACATGAGTCATGAGAGAGTTACACAGCTGAGATGCTACACACATTTGGATATTAAACACACTGGTTGGAGCCAAACTAAAAATATTTTTTTCTAAAAAAAATCTTAATACTGTCAAAGAGGAACAATTTATAGTGTAAAAGAATGTTTTTATTGTTTACTTATTCTGCATTTTATTTTTATTACATTAAATTGAGAGGCCAGATGTACTGCAACAATCATTATTTTTGTAGAGCACACAGATGTCCAGTACATTGGAGGACACTGATATTAGAATGCAGTACTGGGTACAATTTCAACTACAATAAAAACAAATATTATATTACTGGACATTACAGGGCCACCAGAAGTATAATTAAACTAAATTAGTGGTCTTTGATCCATTACACGACACACATTAACTGAAAGTCCAGACTATAAAAGTAAATCGGTGTAGAGAACCACAAACCTGCAGTTTACTATTGGATTCTTGTTGGAGAGCTTAAGGGGGATATTCAGCTCCTCCATGTCTGGGGCCTTCAGACACAGGCTTTCATCGCTAGAGGTTACTGACATCAACACCAGTCGAGGCTCCTGCCTACCGGTTACTTGGTGACCATCTTCTGTGATCACCAGCCAGTGTCTGCATTGAAGATAACATGATAAGCAATTTTGCCTTGATTTAAAATCCGAACGATGCAAGAAAACCATTTGGTAAGACATTATCAAAAAAAAAAAACTAAATATTGCTTAATTAAAATATTTTCCAGCACAGCAATCCCAAGATTAGTTGCCAATGCATCAATAACTTCTGTGTTCTTCTAGCTATCATACAATTAGTGTTTTGAAGGTGTTAGCAGGTGTGATTTGCGATTTTGACAACTTTCAGCCACCTTCGAGCAATGCTAAAGTATAATGGGGGGGTACTATATATACTAACTTACATATACTGCAAATACACCGATCAGCCATAACATTATGACCACTGACAGGTGAAGTGAATAACACTGATAATCTCATTATCATGGCACCTGTCAGTGGGTGTGATATATTAGGCAGCAAGTGAACATTTTGTCCTCAAAGTTGATGTGTTAGAAGCAGGAAAAATGGGCAAGCGTGAGGATCTGAGCGACTTTGACAAGGGCCAAATTGTGATGGCTAGACGACTGGGTCAGAGCATCTCCAAAACTGCAGCTCTTGTGGGGTGTTCCCGGTCTGCAGTGGTCAGTACCTATCAAAAGTGCTCCAAGGAAGGAAAAGCGGTGAACCGGCGACAGGGTCATGGGCGGCCAAGGCTCACTGATGCACGTGGGGAGCGAAGTCTGTCCCGTGTGGGCTGATCCAACAGACGAGCTACTGTAGCTAAAATTGCTGGAAAAGTTAATGCTGGTTCTGATAGAAAGGTGTCAGAACACACAGTGCATCGCAGTTTGTTGCATATGGCCAACGCTGACCCCTGTCCACTGCCGAAAGCACCTACAATGGGCATGTGAGCATCAGAACTGGACCACGGAGCAATGGAAGAAGGTGGCCTGGTCTGATGAATCACGAGTTCAAGGTGTTGACTTTGTCCAAATTCCCCAGATCTCAATCCAATCGAGCATCTGTGGGATGTGCTGGACGAACAAGTCCGATCCATGGAGGCCCCACCTCGCAACTTACAGGACTTAAAGGATCTGCTGCTAACGTCTTGGTGCCAGATACCACAGCACACCTTCAGAGGTCTAGTGGAGTCCATGCCTCGACGGGTCAGTGCTGTTTAGGTGGCAAAAGGGGGACCTACACAATATTAGGCAGATGGTCATAATGTTATGGCTGATCAGTGTATATTACCTTTGGTCAACACCAAAATTACTTTAAAACACATTTTAAAGCACCTTGAAGACACAGCATTTTGGAAGACATATGCAGAAACACTCCGTGGGTGTGATGGCATTGCTGCAAACTAGTTAAATACTAGTTCACTTACAAATCATGTACAAATTATAGAAGTTGCACCCGTTCATGAAGAGCAGCTTCCTGGAGCCCCAGACTGAGGCTTGTGTTGCACTGGATATAATATCGCCCCCTGTCCCACTGCGAGCAAACTGGCATACAAAGAAATGTCACACTTCCTCAAGCTGACTGACGAAGTGTCAGTGGTTCTCTGAAAGCCGCACAATGGAGAAATGGCATTCCATTTAAAAGGGGTTTCAACTCCTGCACAGTTGATGGACAGTTTAATGAAGCTGGTGCAATGTCCCAAAGAGCCGTATGATTTGTAGCTCTAAAATCCAGATAAATCCAGGAACGCAGCCTACAAGGTCTAGGGATCAGATGAAACGCTGACAGGCAGGCGAGGGTCTGGAGAATGTATGAATGGTTCTAGTTGAAACTGGTATTCAGGGAAGGATGGAGAAGGCAGAGCTGGAGTGAGCTACCACTGTGTAATGTGTAAGTCAAACAACTCAATCTAATACAGTTCAATTACTTATCATGACTGTCATATCTGAATTCAACAAACATTCGATCCTCTAAAGGCTAATACTGCTCATCTGATACTCACAATATTCAGTATAGCTGTTCAGGGTCCAAAATTAGCACTCGCCAGTCGCCAAATGCAGGTACATTTTGTCTTTGGCGAGTAAATTATGGAGACTACACGCCATAGTGGCGGGTAGAAAAAAATAATTTCCTTCACGTGCTAGAGAAAGCTGCTGGTTTGCGGTCACTTCAATCTGCTGGATCTGCCACACTGCATGTGTCATGCTCGTGCGTAGTACGTAACGTTAATTAACGTTAGGTAAAACCTGAGGTAGGCCTACTTGTTGGCAGGTTAAGCTAACCCAGCCATCATGTGGAGGTTTACTGCGGGAGTGGAGCCCCCAACAAAGAAAAACAAAACCGCTCAGGCCGAGGAGACCACTCCTACCATGGCAAATACAAGCGCCACCTAGTCATCTCATCTACTGAAAATAATGAGGAACATCTGTGCAAGGTGGTGATACAATGAAGATGTTCCAAGAACATGGCTGGAGTTTAAGGAGGGGGTTATGTTTTGCAGTGTGTGTCGTGTCAGAGGCAATTCCTTCATTGTTGGCACTACAACCATGAAACTGGAGAATATATTATTTCACAAGAGCTCACAATGTCACTGTGACTGCATGTCAGTCGCCAGGGCACAGTCTCTGCCCCTCCAGCCTACCCCATCAGTTAAGGCCCTCACAAAACTGTCTGGCGCTACCGCTGACAAGATGACCATCCTTTTCCGAACCGCACACGCCATTGACAAGAAAGCGAGACCCTATTTGGACTTCGAATGAATGTGAGTAAGTTGATTTAACATGTTGTGTTTTATAGTATAAAACATTACCCAGTACCCACCAAAGAACGTGATCCACCTTGTTAATTTTGTTTAATTGTTTTCTGTTTACAGTGTTGGCCACTGTAGTATTGTTAATACTTTTTAGTTAATTGATAATCTATTTTTTTTTTTGCAGTTTGGATGAGAAGAAAGGGGTGGATGTGGGGAACACCTACAGAAATGACATGCAGTGTAGATCTGCCCACATAGCCCAGGCTATTAAATGTCAAATGGATGCTGCTTGCAAAGGGTGGGAGGGAAAGCTAGTAGCCTGTGCCACAGACGGGGCTGCAGTCATGACTGGGGAGAAGAGTGGTGTCGTGACCAGACTGAGAGGATACAAGGCTTATGTTGTGGGTGTGCACTGCATGGCTCACCATCTGGAGCTGGCCTTCTCTGATGCCATCAAGGTCACTCCCATGTTTCGCAGAGTGGAAGAATTCTACCACACAAGTCCACTCAATAGAGCAAATCTGGTTAGGAGCTACCAGACTCTCAACCAAACGGCCCTCACACCCACAAGAATTGGGGGGACTCGATGGGTTGGCCACCTCCTCCAAGCTCTGGACCATTTCTTGATAGGATACCCGGCGAGTGAGTGACTACAAACTATCCAGTCAATTAATTGAGAAGAGAACAAATCTTTAAATAATTAAATGTAGATTTTTTTTACTGTAGAGAAGGGACGATGATGAAGGCCACCAGTGGCCTGATGTTTGATGGAGTGGAGTTAGGAGTGGCAAAGAATGACAACCGGACAGTAAAGTCATCAGAGTAGACACTGCTCTCAAAACTCAGACAGAGCTTGAATGACCGATTTGGAGACGTTGATGCAGGAGTCCTGTGCGCAACCAAGTTGGCTAGTTTTAGGAACTGGACAGATCCAGAAAATGCAGCAGGTTTGTTCAGTGTGTCAGAATAGGTTTGAATAAGAAACCCCATGTTCACCACATATTGCATATTAGACAGGATGAATTATTAAACATATTCATATGAATTTGAAACAATATTAGGGCAGTTTGGCCAGTTGCGGTAGGTGTCCAAAATAGGCAGTATATGCCATTATGTTAGAATTGCAATGGCTTATAGAAATGTGAACTTCTAGATAGGTTGAGTACCTTGAGTGAGATAAACATGGATACTCTGTTCACTGCTATTTACTTAGAAGTTGACACCCTTTGCCAATTGTTCGGATATCCTCAACCTGGTGGACCTGGTCCTATCTATCCCTGTTTCTACTGCAGATTGCGAGTGAGGCTTCAACACAATGAAGCAGGTAAAGACTACCATTTTTATCCTTACTCTGTGAGTGCCAAAAAGGTAAGTATTCACTCACCTAATTTCACTTTTCCTTGTTTTTGTTTTAATACAGGTCAAGACTGATTGGAGATCCAACCTCACATCTGCCTCCCTGTCAGATCTCCTCATGGTACAACTTAGCTCGCCAGAGATTAAGAAGTATGACCCCTCCGCTGCCATTGACCTGTGGCACACAGACACCATCCACAGCAGAAGGCCAGACTTCATAGTGGGAGACAAGGAGGAAAACCCCTTTGAGAGGGAACTGTCTGAAGAAGACTGAGCAAACATATTACTATGAACTAGTAATAACTACTGTTATTTATTTTTACTTGTTATTGTTAATTCCTCTAATTTAAAAATTGAATTCATATATCTTTATATTATTTTATATATTAAGTCGTTAATAAATGATCCTTCTTGCACTTAAAGGCGAATACCACTGAATTTATTAGTTCTAATGTGTTAGACTTTAGTGTTGAAAGAGTTGAATTCATATTTCTGCATACAGTTAATGTTACTACCATTATTACTGCACACTACTATAATATTGATTGAGAATCGCATACGAGACCAAGATGACATGCTAAATACTACGAATAACAAATTGCAATAGTAAAAAGCAATGTCTTTTTTTGGCTGGTACATTTTGGAGCCTGTAGCTGTTTATACACTTGTGTGGATTACCTTTCCTGGCCCTGTATCTCTACAGCAAACACTTTCACTGAACAAGAAAGTGGGAGCAGGGCGGTGGAGTACAAGGTACAAGGGTAGAGCCAAGATGTTAAGCAATTCTTCAGGTACAGGTGTATCTTTTTTTCTAGCTGTCTGATGTTACAATGCTTTTGGTAGAGTATCAAGTCCCGAATCCCATCCACATATTTTGGATTTGCTTTTGACACTCCTTGTATCCTCTTAAAAATGTACCATATTTACTAGCTATAACAAAAGAAAAAATATTGACCAATATGTACTGCAAGGGCTGAAAATGAGATGAAACAGACTCCTAACTCATTCATGTCAATACAGCGGTTTAATAATAACAAATACTACTGATTATTTTAAGCAACTACACCTAAGGAATTCAAGGAAATTAATAACATATTTTACACCTATAATCGCTATTTTAATGTCACAGGGGGGTTGTATTTAATGTCATCAAAATATTTCAAAGACTGACAACGGTTTAAATTATAGGTAGGCTACTTTCCACCACATCGTCTTTGAACGTTGGAAAGTAGCAGCGTCTGATCCGATAGCTTCTGGAAAATCAATCCATCCATCCGATCATTTTCACTACATGACGAACATCAGCAAAATAATAGTTAGATCCGTGCAAATCGTCCCTTAACAAGTGTTGCTTATCCAGGGAAACAACATTTTTATTTCCTTACCTGTCCTTAAGCTCCCCATATTTGAGGCCCATTTCCAGGCATTCGGCTTTCTGCACATGGAGTCCTTTGCAGGATTTGACAGCATAGATAATCAGCTCCGACACGACTCCCACTTGGGAAACTTTTCTGGGACTTTTCTTGTGCAGTGATTTCAACAACAAGCCGAGTCCTAACGTGCCCAACCCCACTGCTGCAGCGTAAAGCAAAGCCTTTTTGTTTTGAGCACATAAATCAATTAGATCTGATATGCGGTTCATTTTATAGTCACCACTGACAAGACAAGTTGTTATATTTGGCAAAGTCGCAGTTAATATACAATGTAACCAAAAATGTGGCGCACAGGTAGCTGCAACAAAGACGCAAAAACTAAACGTGTCGCAAGAAACTTCCCCGGCCGGACACCGCGTCAGGAACAGCTCCCAGACGTCCCCACGCACAGGCCAGAGGACACGCCCCCACCACGCAGCAATTACAAAGCCCCTGACCCTAACACCCACTAGTCTACAACACCAAACGATGCAGATGAGATTTCAGATTTTTTTTTTTTTATTATATATTGCCTGTATAAAAAAATACAAACAAATCTCCTTTATTTGTTTATCTGAACCATATGCAAACTTTGTTCCTAATTTAAACTGCGTTATATGACATTAATCATTTTGCTAGAGTTTAATCCCTGTAAACATTTAAATGTTTAAATCCCAATACATTATTACTCATATATAACAGTTACTGATTTAAAATTATGCAGTTGAAGGACCCACAGGAGGAAACATGGATACTAGTGATTCAAAACAAATATACTCCATTAAATGTGATTTAAGATTGGTATGATCTACTTTGACTCCATACTGAAAGCTGATTGGCTTAAGTACCGAAAGCTGTACCTAATAAACCTTGTCCACTTGTATATTCATGTAAATAACTGAAGTACACACTCAAGGGTGAGGTTTAGACAAATAAATAAATCACGGGGCTGCTCCAGAGGAACAGAAAAGGTATTACATAACCACATACACATATAATAATAATGATGTATTACCGGCATACCACAGAAAACTTTTTCACCAAAACATAAAGCTAGACACAATAGCCAAGTTTTGGTTCTGTATAACTTCAGCCCCGGTCACATTTACAAGACATTTGTGTGTTATGTTTTCTACGAGGTTCATGCCCAGACTCCGAGGTACCTTGTGTGATACGCATTATATTGTATTGAATTATATATGTCCAGGTGCAGAGTTACAACTTATCTTCATGTATTAGGGACACAATAACGGATATACAAAATCTCTTAAAATAATAAGTAAATCAAGTAATGGAGTACTTACCCAAAATAAGTTAAGATGGTTTAAGTCAAGAGGGATTTAGGGTTTAAAGGGATTCAGTATTGCTTTTCACAGAGATTATTTAATTTATGACATTAGGGATGAATGTTGTTTGTATTACTTTATATATTTATTTTTTCAAACTGTCATTTTATGTCAGATTGGCACTGTGGAGCTACATTTTCAAAATGCTGCTCACTAACCAAGCAAAAGTGGTCACCCTTGTTATTCTTAATTGCTTCAAACAAGACATAACTGCAAGGACCATTACGTGGTCAAGATATCTGACGTGTTTCTGGACAATAATAATTACAGTGTGAAGGAACAGCAATAACATTGTGATATCACAATACACAGAAAGCAATACTCTGTGAGGAAAAGATATGCATGTCTACTTGGTATGAACTCTCTCCTCTCATAAAAAAAACAAATTTGCATGGAAAAAAAAGTAAAGTTTTCAGAAAAATTACAGTTCCAAATACTGTGATCTCTCAGAGATAAGCATGAATCAATAAGAATACTAGACTATTAAAATATAACAAAAACACATTTTCTGGTTAATTGTGTGTATTCATTGAACAGTTTCAGCCGTGATAAATTATCTAAATGTTGTAAGAAATTAATAACACTGCAATTGTTTCAGAATAAACAAAAGTTTAGCACTTATTGTTAATCCTTAAGGCTAATCTTAAACTACCCAATAAAACTTTTTTAATGACATCCAATACTGGTACTAATCTAGGTCTGTGAAACCAGCCATTAATAGATTCGATAAAAAATAATAAAATAAAAAACAACGGTCTATTTCTTGTTGGAGTAGTGGTATTTTTCACATATATATATATAATAAATGGAAGCGTTTTGCATATTAAGAAATAAGCTACTAGTGACAATAAGGCCACACTCTTGAATGTCGTACCTAATTTGATTTTTTTCTTTATCTTCACAGCACTTTGAGTCAATTTTCAGCTGTGTAGATGCAACCAGTTGCCCTTGAGCCTGCGTACATATTTAATCTCATCCAGAGGTCACCCAGGCCTCAGAGCCATCTGAATAATAGTGTAAACAGAAATGGAGCAATGTATTCATCGTTTTCGTCAAACTGGAGTATTTACTGTTATCTGATTGGGTAAGCAGAGGTCATTCATCTCTTAAAAAAATAGCATTAGTGTATTACCAGATCAGTGTTTTTCGATCCAGATCTGGGTTTCGTCATTTATCTTCTAGGATATATATATATTATATATTTATCACCTACACCATATAAAGAAAGTGTAAAAATCAGTGGTCCTCATTAACAGATGATGTGCTTCCAGACAGCAGCCCCTCCTCATCGGCGTTTCCGTCCTGAAAGCGAGCACAGCAGGGCAGCCGGGCGAACAGAGGCTTGTGCAGTCCATTGTAGAGTGCAGCGCCCACCAGCAGGATGATGAATCCCAGTA
The DNA here is from genome assembly GCF_036373705.1 of Amia ocellicauda. NCBI lineage: Eukaryota > Metazoa > Chordata > Actinopteri > Amiiformes > Amiidae > Amia > Amia ocellicauda. The sequence continues at coordinate 44,608,360 of NC_089850.1, forward strand.
TCTGCAGCCCCTGGAACTTCTCCCAGCTGAGAGCCAGGCTCACAGCCCAGATAACTACGGTGCGCAGGCTGTCCAGGACCATGCGTGTGGTGGCGCTGATCTCCTTGGTGACACTGATCCCCGCGAAGTTGAAGAAGGCGATGCTGATGATGTTTCCCAGTAGAGCCAGTATGATCAGGGGCTGGTGGCCAATCTGACAGAAGGCATCCAGAGCATCTTCCAGGACCTGCCTGGGGCTGCTGCCGAAGTTACCCACAGGGATGAAGTACATGGGAATCAGCAGGAGGGAAAGGATGACAAAGCCAAAGAAACCTGGGAAGTAGATAGAAGAGGCATGATGTTTGTCTCTTCAAACAGGTCATTATAGGACAGCCTTCATGTATTACTGGCCACACAGACATCGCAGAGAAGAAAAGTCATATAAAATAAAGGATATATGATACCAAGCTTTATGGCTTCTTCTACAGCTTCTTGAAGTATTATGGTATCATTTGAATATATATTTTAATTGTAAAAACACGAATTATTTCCACTGGATAAAATAATAACTGTCTTACTGGGCTAATGTTGTATTTAAATTAAAAGATAAACCAAACTTACAAAAAAATACTTGCTTTTGTGTTGCAAGTGTGGACAATAATGTCTTTACTTGCATGTAAACATATTACCACCAGGGGGAGTGGAACAGCTTTTTCTGTCCATACTGCACATTGATTTACTTACTTAATTGTATTTTGGTTTACATTTATTTATATATTATAAAAAACAACTAAATTCATGTTTTGTTACCTTAAATCACCAGGCTCACTTTACCTAAAGCTGAATGAAAGCATGAGCTCTGTACTGACACACTGTACATAGGAGAGTTTAGAGCATCACAGAAATTAGTGACCAATTTTACCCTACCCTTTCCTGCAGTTTCTGTGATTTAGGCCCTAATGTGACCCTCCTTTAAAGAGAAATTAATAGTACCTTCTGTACCCACCGCCCGCAGAGGGTGGACATCATGCTTGTAAACAAACTTCTCCTCCAGGACCATCTGGACAGAAACTATAATCTGGGCGATGATAATGAGGAGGTCACCTGCAGGTCAAAGGTGAAAGGTCAGAAGGAGGAGAATATCATTACAAATTGTGACAGCCCATACTGGATGTAAAAACTTACTTAGAAAAATCCACAAAAGGGCTTATTTAGTAATACTAAACACTATCAATGGGATAAGAGAAGGAACAAAGCCATTATATGTCTTCATGAGGGGTTTATGGCAGATATAATTATGAATATCCTCACAATACTTCTCCTAGAATGTAATTTGTCATTCTGGAATGTTTAATTTGTTTTTGGACATTTCAATGTAACACCCCTACATGAAAAGAGGTTTCCATACCGGTGATGACTTCACTGAGCTTGTGTTTTTCATCCTTTTCTCCACTGACAAAGTCAGCAAGACCCACCACAACCAGCCCTGCAATGGTGATGAAGATACCAGTCCACTGACTGGCCACCAGCTTGCGACCCAGGAAAGCTACAGACAGCAGCCCAGTGAAGACAATCACGGCCCCTCGCAGCATCTGGAAGCTAGAGGCGCTGGTCATATTGAGAGCTAGAAAAATAAAATATTCATAGTTCACTGATAAGAAGGATAAAGTGAAGAACAGGAGATGATAAAACAAGGATGATGACATCCTGTACTCTATTGGACAAAAGCTTTTATGCAATTATAAGGACACAGATGACAAGCCCCTGCATGTGATACTGTTTAAAAGGGTTATAACACATCAGCATTGTCTGCAAATAACTACATCCATTCCCAAACAAGATATCCTCACCCCAGATGCAGCAGATGGCTTAGTGCTAGTGAAGCACATAACTGAAAACATATGCAAATTATTTAAAATAATCTGATACATTTACATTATGTCAGTTGATAAAAAAAAAAAAAAAAAAAAATGCTTTTCAAACCATCTGCTAGAAACCACTCCAGTAAACCCTGCTATCAGTGAAAATGAAGGCAAGCACGAACTGAGCACTTACCAACATACATGATGGAGGTGGCGGTCATATCACACATGGCTGGTGGGAAAAAGAGAATAGGTTTGAAGGCCTGGCCGGGATTGATCTTGGGTTCTGGGCTGCGCCGATCATGACACAGAAGGATGTGGAACACCGCGAGGCAGCTGAGCTCTCCCAGGAACATGCCAACGGCCTACAGGAGACAACATGTTAGGGCCGCTCCTGGGGACAGAGGACATCCTAACTGCACACCCTTTTACATATATACAATGCACTATTCAAAGTTTTAATCATAGCTATTGGCACTTATGGCAGGTTTTGCCTGAAGGTGGACAGGGATTGTACATATAGATTAATAGATTTAGGTACACTATATGATACATCAAAAACGGAAAGATTTAATTAACTGAAACAGTTGAAGGAACACACTACTTTTAAATGCTTTCTATTCACTAGATTCATATGTTTTAATAAATGAATATTAAAATTGAATTATCCCTTTTGGAATCCATGACAAATTGCGGTCATGTCATGTGTTTGTTTGTTTCCCCAAAGATAATCTTTTAGGCCTACGGTACATGAGAAATGGAGCCAAGTTATTTTGTTTCCCTAGCTCGGGTACCTGCACGAAGGGATGGGAGAACTTGTGGTCCGGAGATTCATGGCAACCTTTTGCTGAGAACATATCCGCCCATCTATACAAACAAGGAAAGCAGCATTAGAAACTTTAGTTTTCTGTGGAAACATTGGTATCCTGACATGTTTGAGTGACAAGCAAATAAGGACTTAGACCTTATTTCTGTTTTGCCTCTAAGCAGGTTAGTTTCTGAAAATAGAAGGTGGCAGATCAGGCACCTCAAACATCATGCCCAGGCATTTACATAACAACCTCAATCAGACTAGAATGCCATCAAATACCTACAAACAAAGAAGGTCAACAGACCCTGACTCAACGGGTCTGCTTCATAGTGGGACTTGATAGTGGGACTGATTAGAGATGGTCAAGAGAGGTGCCAAGACAAATTTCCTAACCGCGTCCACAAGTTGGTGAGGACGGCAAGCTCCACAAAAGGACTGAGCCATCCTCTTAAAAACACAAAACTGTCAATATTCATTTGAACTTCCTAACCTTTTTTGACACTCGTATTCGTGGTTGCAAATTGATTACTGATCATCAAATATTGAATTATATTTCGAGTCTCATTTGACGGTCTCTTCTCATTATCTTGGATTGGTATTGAAAACCTGATCATGTGATTCTGTATGGGCAAAGTCCACACGGGGGAACCAAGCAAACACTTATGAGTCTAAACCAATATGAAACAGTCTGCAATCCCATGAACTAAGAAAATACAAGATGAACAAGAAATTTAGATACCTTTCAATGATTTGACATGCTCCCTTTGAGGAACCTTAAGCACTCTTATTACTGTATAGGTTACCCTGAAATGTGTGTGCATTAGGTCGAAGCAATAATAATTAAAAAAATGAAACTTCTTTAAAGCAAGGATCATGGAGCAGCCAAATCCTGCAAGTTGTATACACTTATCTGAATCATCAGTGCAACATCAGAACTTGGAAATGCAGTTACATCAACACAATGACTACCTGAAATAGGTAAATAGCTCATAAAGTAAAAAAATAAAATAAGGTTTCATCCTCTCTGTTAGGATATATGCATTATACAATAAGTACTAGATTTTAAGATTTACTATACATATTTAATAACTTGTAACACTGGGTAAAATCTCTATAACCAACTAATTATAATGTTCTTGTGCTGTAAATAGTTAGAGATAAAAAAATTAAAAAATATGTTGTCAAAATTCTGAATCTATGCAGGTTCTTGTTGTACTTTGGTCTTTCATGTGTGTGACTTGTGATTATGCTATCTGGCAGACAAATGAAACTAGATCTTTAAACTGGAAACATATACTGTTACTATGTCAATGTAAAATGAGAGAAATCATACATCTGAAAGTCATTCAAGCATGTGTAATATATATACACATTTTTCTTTCTTGTATTATTTCAAGCCAGTGTTGCATGAAGAGTCTTCAAGTCTGTGAAACCAGAAACATAAAGTGTGCCAGAAACTACAGAACTGACTGACTTACAACTTCAAGAGCTGTGAAGTGGCCATGGTCCTTTCGGAAGTCTACCAATGTATTTTCTGACCTTTACCAATATTTAAATTATGCACACACACACACACACATACATATATATATATATATATATATATATATATATATATATATATATATATATATATATACATACACACATTATATATCAGTGCCTATAGAAAGTCTACACCCCCTTGAACTTTTTCCACATTTTGTTGCATAACTGCCTCAGAGTGTCTTGCATTTAAATAAGGATTTCCCACTTACACAAAGGTTTGTGAATACAAAATGGAAATATCATAATTGGATAAGTCTGCACCCCCCTGATTTAATACTTGGTGGAGAAACAGATACATTTTTCATATTGAACATTTTGGAAGCAGCTTCCAGATGTTAGTTAGTAACAGAAGAATATAAAACATACAACCACTTAAGTTGAATCAACTTAAAGCTTTAACTGAAGGCTTAAAATTAATAGAAATTAAAATACATAAAAATATCAACATGAGGAGAAGTAGATTTGTTTGAGGAATGAGCAGTCCTCATACAGATTCCCAGTCTACTGGATCCAACGCCATGGCTTGATAGTGGACTATCTTTGTTTGAAAGCATTTCCTCATATCAGTTTCCTCATGTCTGCTTTTCTTTGGTATGTTCCTGAATTATCTTGCATGAACCAGGTTTAAAATAACTGCAGTAATCAATTCTGTTTTGCTTCAAGATTTTGGAGGTTTAATTTGTTATAGGTCCGTGCATTTAAAATGAAAGATTGAATTGAGGAGAAAATGACCATAACCAGTGCATGTCATTTTATTTGATGTCTGGCACACAGACATGGTGAAGAGCGCTTTCTCTGGCAGTCTGGTGAGCATGAATCAGTGGAGAGCTGCGGTGGGAAATTGCTTATGGAGCAGATAGCGCGGTATCACCTAGCACGGGACTACCGATGTGCAACTTGACCAAAGCCTATTATTATTTATTTTCAGTTCATTATGTATATGTATATATACATGTATGAATGCGTGTGTGTATGTGTGTGTGGATATTAACACTTGGAAGATTTCAAACACATTTCAAGTTTACTTTCATTGACATCAATAAACATCTGCCCTGACGTGCATATATGAGAAACAGATTACTGCTGTAGTAAGTATCTATACTTTAGATATCTCAGCTACACATCAATCGTGGAGTTTTATATTACTGGGCAATGTATTAGAATAACTGCAACAACTTTATTACTTCGAAACAGTTGTTTGGGTGTAATCATTGTGATTTTAATTATTCAAGTAGACTAATTTACATGACTTATGTTAGCTATTGAATCGGCAGCCTCAGTTTGCCTAGGCACTTACTTGGCAGATAATGTGTTGATTGAGCCTGTGATGACCATCATTACAGCCAGGCAGAGTTGGTACGTCGTCCAAGCCATGCTGGTGCGGATAGTATTTCAGGACGACAGAGCAATGAAGGCAGCCGGGTCTTGTTCAGTCCTGATCCGTGTTGACTGCGCCGAGGAGCTGCTGTTTTCACTCTGCTTCCTGGAAAGTCACATGACCGCTCAGCGCGGAGTCAGCTGACAGCCAGCAGTGTGCAGGAAATGAACCAAGACTGATGAGCAGCTCAATTCATCTCACTGACTCGATTCATTTGATTGAGCTTAGTTTAGTCAGTCCATTCAAAATATTCCTCTCTTTCTGATGCACTAGAAGGGAACAACTCAGCGAGGTAAAAACATAAAATATTGGTGTCGAACTAATCAGATAAAATAATAATAACACACACACACACATAATGTCTTTATAGATATAGCCTATGTGTGTATGCGCTGGAGTCTTCACCTTCATTGTGATAAATTGATCACTGGTAATTAGTTAAAAATACATGTAGATATCTATGCATTCATGTATTCATTTTATTTAATCTCATAGTCTCTCAAAATAGAACCAGAGATAATTCTAATAGGCTGTTACTATATGGATTAAGTAGCAGGCTATAGGCACTCAGCTATAACATCTACATGTTACTGCATGTGTCTACAGTGGCAGAATAGTACACATGTCAGTGCAGTACAGTGGACTAGTCCTTACACAAGGTGGATAAAGACTCAAATTCATGGGCATTTATTTATAGCTGTATAGGCTGTGAGAGTCATGCAGGCTTAAAGACTGAACCTCAACTCTTCGGGCCAAATGCACATGCTCTTACTACACGGTACATGTAGTACCTCGAGTCACCCTCCTCACTGAATCCCACTTAAGAATCCCCTTCTCTGTTGAAAAGTGTAGGATCTTGAGAAGGGGGTAAATGGCGTAAAGGTATGCACTACACAAACGATTTGGAAGATGGTTAAAACAGCACTTAAAATGCCTTATTATTCACATATCATAAGCCCTTGGTATGCCACTTTTGATTCTTCCTACATGTTGTGCTATTTTCTGTTCTGCACAGCCAATTCAATTAATGTTGAGCCTATAATCTATCTGTTTAGTTACACTTTTCTGTTGGAATGTAGATATATATTAAAATACCTTGTTTAATGCTCCTCACTGAATTCTCTTTAAGAAACATAATTTCTCTGTTGAGAAGTCAAGGATCTTGCGAAACGGATGAATAGTTGAAGTAGAGGAACTATAATATCATTCTACTTCCATTGTGTTCTTTGTTAAATACCCTGTTACTGCTATGATTTAATTAAAAAAACATTTTTTCTTTTTACTTTTTCTTTTATACAATTGCATTTTGTGTAACACAGCTATATTATGTTGGGTGGCCATAGAATTGACAGTTGCATCTCAGTAGCTTTTCCTAAATTAACAAGTATAAACTATCATTATTGTGTCAAGTATAGCAAAGGTGTTGTCTGAGCAAAACAACAGCAAGTTGTAAGTATTTCTGCTTAAGGAACAAGTAATTAGAATGTTCTCTGGTCCGTGTTTAATCCTGAATTTAGAAAACATGCTTTCTCTTGGTCTATTTTTAGACTGGCCAAGTGCTCCTTGAGGTATAAAATGCCATGTCGAGGCACTAGCTTCATATCTTTAATGTCTCACTGTCCTCAAGGTTATTTTGGCAGTCTGTGCCACTCTTAGACAGTTATATTATATAACTTGCCCAATAGGGCTTGAAGATAATACAACTCTCTCCTGTTTGGATATGTTAAATTATAACTCCAGAAAAATAAAAGGTGATGTTATAGAATTATACATAGCCCACACTGAATTGAGTGACACCTAATATGAATTAAAGAACATTAATACAATTGTAATATTTGAATGTCAAACAGTCACAACGTTGTCTCTTTAGGTTTTGCTTTTCTGTTTATAGTGCATAAAGAAAGAAAGAAAAATATATAATTAATGCATTCTTGTATGCAAATTCATATTCTTTAGCATTATAGGCTTTTGTTTTTTCTTCTACAGTATACTGAATATGTATTTTCTCCTTTAGTTACATGTTTATTAATTTTTCTAGTATTGTTTCTGTTTTTTGCCAAAGGGATGTGTGAGTTTAGGTTGTTTACAAATATCCAACAAAGACCACATAGGTGAAGTTACTGATTACATTTTCCACATTTCTGCCTAGCTGTGTGTGTGTGTGTGTGTGTGTGTGTGTGTTTGTTTGTGTGTTTGGCCCTTTCTATCCTATATTATCTGTGGGGAAAGAAGCTTGAAAAGAAAAAGCATAATTAGAAAAAAATGCTGAATTGTCTTCGGCTATTATTTCTTCAAGCTTGGGTACATCAAAGGTATGTACAAAATCTATGGGAACTGAAATTATAACTGTGACTGGAGCTCCATTTGTGTTTTTATTTCAAAGTATTTTTCCATTTATAGTCACTCTATCTGTCTGATCTCTGCCACACATAGTAACAATATAAAGGGGTGCTGGAAATTGTACAACAATTAATTAGTTTCAGGATAAACAAAGACACCAACACAATTACCCTTAGATAACAGCTGACATAAATCACTATCAGCTCACAAAATAAAATGTGAGAAGATACTCATTTTATGTCTAGATAAAGTGAGCAAATTTAAATAATTAATATATCCACAAAACCTAATGACTGGAATTACTGTGTAGAATCCTGCCAGAGATCAGAAGGATGTAATTTGTGTCCTGGAATTTATACATCATTACAAGTGCTGGGTCAGTTGCAATAAACACTGAGAGTCTGAATACATCAAGTGCAATGAATTGTGGACTAGTAGCTCGGGGGGTGTGGGGAAACGGGTTTCTTTTGACCGCACTGATATTCAGGTTTGTATTTAACATCTGAATAAAAACGTTTGGTTGCTGCAAGTTTTTTTGTAAAATCAAGAGTGTAATTGCATTTAGAAACAAAATTGTATTAACCCCATCCTAACCCCCGTGGACTTGGAGTTAATCACAGGCCAATTAGTAAGGTAATCAAGAGTTTCCCTACTTATTAAGTGGGCTTCAGTAGGCAAAATGTTTAGTCAAGTCAAAAACAAGGAATAAAAATCCATATCTTCACAGGCTATCCCCTGCACTCAGCACAATCCCTGATGCCCAGGGCAGTCTAAACTGGCAGTTGACTGAGCATTCAAGAAACATCAAATCAGTGAGCATTAAAAAGACACATTTTCAAGGAGGGGAATAAAGCCGAGAAAATTGACCAAATAAATGAAGTTCTACAATATAATGTGTGTTTTAAAGAAGATTGTGGCATTGCTGCAGACAAACTGCAGGTGTTGCAGTCCCACAGACAAGATAACATTCTAAGTGTTTAATCAGGAAAAACATCTATGTAGAAAAGTATTATGACTTTGATGGGAAATGTCCAGAAATAACCGTGTGAAGAATAATATCATAATTATCATGAAATATATTAAGTTGTTAATGTATGTATTGTGAAATACCAAAACATTAGACCAGATTAGACCAAAATTAAACAATTTGTAAGACTGATTCATTATTGATTGAAAGTATCTTTTAAAAAATGGTTGCATATTTCCTGAATTCTCCAGATAATGTCAAAGGGAACTATTGAAATGGATGTCACGGACCACTACTTTCTAATACTATACCCATTTCAATATAGCACCAAGTCTGGATTCAACCACCATCAGTTAAATAAACAGAAACACACACAAAATCTTTCCATAATGACATTTTCCGTGAAGAAAGTGTTACGTTATGACAAAATCATAAGATGATACAATTATGCTGATAACACATTAAGATTTAAAGCAAATACATGAATATGCAAGAGTTTCATTTGCTACATAAATAACCCCCCATTGTAGTCTTCTTTATTATTCATACAGTAGGGGGTGCCATTGCTTACCTTTGGATTTTTGTACACCGCTTTGAACTGAATCATTCACAGCCTATGGCCCTGCTCAAACATCCGTAATTATCGTGAGTACATTAACCAGTGGTATGTTTGTATGTGTATGTATGTTTAAAACTTAACATTTCTCTCTGTTTATGCACTTTTCCTTCCATTCTTTTCTTCTTCCAAATTAAACTAAACTCTCTTTAATGCACATATTGATTTATGCTGGTAAATACCACTATCACCACCTCACTCTATACTTTGTTCCAATCAAAAATACACAGCATTAGAAAGGTCACCTTTCCACAATGCGTTTCTTAGTGTGGTTAGTGTTTTTTCTACACAACAATGACAGATGATGACTTTATTGTCTGTATTCACCAGAAATAGCTAAAGCAACACGTATCCTTGGAAATCTGATAACACAACATTTTGTCTCATTGTAACAGGAAGATTATAACCTCTTTTCATGTTATGAGCTGGCTCTATGTCCTTTTATTGTCTATTTGCCTGAAGCATGCTGATGTTATGACACTTTATCTGTCTGGATAGACCCTGGCAGATCATGGTTACAAGCAACTGCAAAACTAACAAATGGGTATGCAAATCTGACTTACTCTCTGAGTTATGTGTAACATGAGTCTCTTGAATAATATAGAAACTTCTCTCTCAAGAGAGAGAAGCAAACAGGATATTCTTTTTACTTGTTTATAATTACACAAAATCCTACTGAAATTAGAAATCACATTTGTGTTTAAAAAAAGACAAAATGAAAAATCTATAAGCCGGAAAAAAGTGAAATCGATCTTCTGAGGGAATATAATTATACAATAAGGATTTCATTATTTATTTACAAACGTGGCTAATTCTTTGTTCGCTACTCATGCATACATTACCCATGTTTGCTTGTCTTCATTGTAAGGAACAGATGCATATATTCAACATAAAGACATGACCAGAAAATTATAATACTGTTTAAGTTTATAGTGTTGCTTTAGAAGTTAAAACTATGAAATTGGCTGGGGTTAAATCTTAAAATTTGTATGTTGTCCATTTGTATATGCTGTGTGCTCAGCATTGCACATGCCTGACTCTTGTAGTCTTGTGTCTGGGAGAGTGTCCTGGGCCGCCTCCTTCAAAGGGGGCTAAGGTTTAGCTAGGCTAGGAAGAGTCTATGGCTGATAGCAGTGTAAAAGGGTAGATATTTTGTTTTTTGCCTGACTGTAAATGGTTTCCATTTTGGATAGTTGTGTTGATTTGATTGTACATAGTTTTGTCTTAACAACACAGAGGCCACAATAAACCATTCTACTCCTCACTCCAGAGCATTTTTATCTTCTCCGGCCACCACTTAACATCATTCCTCCACACATTGTGTTACAGGATAATGACCATTCACAACCAAAGCTGCTTAGTCTCAGTGGTTCGAGGACATTCTGGAGTTAGCGATACTTCAGTAGAACTGGAGTGAACTTATAATATTGGAACAGACAGAAAGAAATCAGCTTGGTCCCATACAGTGAGGGGAAAAAGTATTTGATCCCCTGCTGATTTTGTACGTTTGCCCACTGACAAAGAAATGATCAGTCTATAATTTTAATGGTAGGTGTATTTTAACAGTGAGAGACAGAATAACAACAAAAACATCCAGAAAAACGCATTCCCAAAAAGTTATAAATTGATTTGCGTGTTAATGAGGGAAATAAGTATTTGATCCCCTATCAGCAAGATTTCTGGATCCCAGATGTCTTTTATACAGGTAACGAGCTGAGATTAGGAGCACTCTCTTAAAGGGAGTGCTCCTAATCTCAGTTCGTTACCTGTATAAAAGACACCTGTCCACAGAAGCAATCAATCAATCAGATTCAAAACTCTCCACCATGGCCAAGACCAAAGAGCTGTCTAAGGATGTCAGGGACAAGATTGTAGACCTACACAAGGCTGGAATGGGCTACAAAACCATCGCCAAGCAGCTTGGTGAGAAGGTGACAACAGTTGGTGCGATTATTCGCAAATGGAAGAAACACAAAATAACTGTCAGTCTCTCTCGATCTGGGGCTCCATGCAAGATCTCACCTCGTGGAGTTTCAATGATCATGAGAACGCTTCCCTCAGCCAGGGCATTGAAAATGGGTCGTGGATGGATATTCCAGCATGACAATGACCCAAAACACACAGCCAAGGCAACAAAGGAGTGGCTCAAGAAAAAGCACATTAAGGTCCTGGAGTGGCCTAGCAAGTCTCCAGACCTTAATCCCATAGAAAATCTGTGGAGGGAGCTGAAGGTTCGAGTTGGCAAACTTCAGCCTCGAAACCTTAATGACTTGGAGAGGATCTGCAAAGAGGAGTGGGACAAAATCCCTCCTGAGATGTGTGCAAATCTGGTGGCCAACTACAAGAAACGTCTGACCTCTGTGATTGCCAACAAGGGTTTTGCCACCAAGTACTAAGTCGAAGGGGTCAAATACTTATTTCCCTCATTAACATGCAAATCAATTTATAACTTTTTTGAAATGCATTTTTCTTGATTTTTTTGTTGTTATTCTGTCTCTCACTGTTGAAATACACCTACCATTAAAATTATAGACTGATCATTTCTTTGTCAGTGGGCAAACTTACAAAATCAGCAGGGGATCAAATACTTTTTTCCCTCACTGTAGTACTGCAACAGCGGCCAAGATCCAGTAAATGTCTGCAGTGTCTCGAAGCCCATGCTCTGTTGCTAAGTTACATCTTTCAGGACTCATTTGAAGTCTTTTCCAGCCTCTCTAATCAATATAATTGCTTCCATGTATTTACTACATTCACACTTATTCAGTCCTGCAAATGGTCAACACTCATTGGTTAACCCAAAACAAGTAACTGGATATTCCCCTCAAATGTATTTCTTTAAGATAACCTTTAGAATTTTCAAGGTCAAGAAACAGCGTGTGGGCGGTGTAATTTATAGATGTCAAGGTATTTTATTATTATTAATGATTTCCATTGTTGAACAGATATAATTCCCGATTGATTTAAACAGCACTTTCTGTGTCATAATGTAAACAAACCAGGAATTTGTATCTTAAAACCTATGAAAACTGATTAAAATGTATTTTTGTTTCATTTGCTTTAGATGTGGCCCTGATCCATGGCAGGTAGCAGTGGTGGGGCACCCTGGTTGTGTACGTAGTCCTGTAGGTTGTGTGGGTCTCTTTCTGTTCCACCTGCTCAGAACCAAGACATAATAGTTACTTGGCTCATATGTATTAGCAAATTAAGGGTGCAGTTAAGTATTTGAGAAAAACCAGAAGACTGCAGATCTCCAAATATATACACTTGTTCTTCTCTCTCAGACTCTGAACAAGTGTTGCCGTCCATACTGAGCCCTTGTGACGTGTGTAATGTTAATGTGAACAGCTTCAGTGCATGGTTATGACCACTGTCTAGTGCAAATTTCCAAAATAATCAACGATAAAATGAAGAAAATGAAAATAATTTGCAGGGACGTGTTTGCTTTCATATAATCATGCAGAAAGCCTGTACACTTTCAGCATGTCATGATGAGTTATTTGCAGTGTGTCTAGACTGAAGTTTTTGTGGATCTATTTTTCTTTTTCTTCTTTTCATATAGATTGGACATAAACCAACCAGGAACCAACTTCACCTCTTTAAAGGTTGTTATTTTCCATATTTACACAACGTGATTCATGTAAAGTGTTTTTACTTTAAACCGTATTAGGTGACTTAGAAATATTCTAGGGTATGTTTTTCACAGCTCCTGTCTCTGGTTACCTAAATAATCCAGTTTCATGTTGAAAGTTGAAAGTTTAATTTATCCTGAACTAAACAGCACAACCACCACAGATGGAAAACTTAAGATTATGAATAGGTTCCTGTGTGGTCTTTAATGGAAACCTGTCAAGATTATAAATGAACCGAGTCAGGATGAAACAAAATCCTGGACTGTTTACAGGCACCAGGAATGACCCGCTAGAAGCACTGGACTCAGACACAGCAGAAAATCGCACAATAATCTGAATGTAGTTCCATGTGTGGTGGGAGGTTGGCTTAATGGTTTACATAGTTGGTTTAAAGCACCTTGTTGTTTTGGATGAAGACTGCTAGGCCAGTCAATTAATTCAGTCATCAATTAATTATCCTTGGTGTGTAGAATTAGAAGTTAAATGAGTTCAGTTGACTGGAAACATTAATGTTTTTCTCCAGGATGAATTAGTGTTCAACAAACTCTGAAAAAATATAATCAATAAATAAGTATGTTTGAAGGAGCAATATTTATTAATCTACATGAATCACCAAAAAACTTTGTTTCAAATGCGGGGTGTGAAGACTTTCGACTACAACTGTATAACAGGCAGGTTTCAAAAGGGTTGTTTGTCTTTTATAATTTATATCACCACTACAGGGTAGTAAATAATGTATATATTTTATTACAGCACTCTCTGAATAGCCTGTATTTACAATGGCATTGAACACGATTTTAGAGGAAGTTACAGCAGTGTACACACTCCACATTTATATAGTCAAAAAAGGACTGACCTGTCAAAATATCATTAACCTGAACTACCATGAATGACATGTGATATTACGTTAATTCATTGCTCTAAGGTGGTATGATACAGCTATGTGTAGTTGGCTGAAATTCCTTCTGCGCCACATAGGATTTCTCATATTGCTTAAGGTTCTGGGGGATGCACTTGTCCATTAGAAAATGTCTGTACTACGTGTCCTCAGAAGAGGCATCAAGAGACCGCTGCAGGGGCAGCACTTGACAAATTCTGCAGTGAAACCTGGGGGCAGAAAGCATGTAGCCCGTTCATAGAGCTGCAGTAGATTTGAAACAAAGTATGGCTGTCATGTCTGCTGTGCCACAACAGTGTGATGCCATAGCACTTTGAACTTAACCCATTGAGGAATGCTATATAGCTCCTCCTATGGCTGCCATGTATCAAGCACCACCACCTTATCCTATAAAGTTCATAGCATATTTTCATCACATGTGAGGCCCTGAGGATTGGCTATTATATTATACATGCTTTTGTTGTGACTGGGTAACTAGCAGGTTATTGTCGGGCCTAAAGTTACTCGAGTGGTTTGTTTAGATAACATGAGGAGACAATCTGCCCAAAACCTTTGGTGATTATCATAAAAGGCCCCACACCTGTATTTCTGCATTTATTTACATTGACTTATATAAAATCTTGTAATTGTAATTGTTTTCATCCCCACATAACTTCCCGTTAATCCAACAGAAATTCATTACAGACTGTTTCATGATTTTATTCCACCTACATTTAAAATCAAATTAAAAAGCTATTACAAATAATTTAATTTTTTTATGGAAATTAATGTTTTATAGTCCCATTAGCTAAAGGTTTTTAAATGTAGACATAAGACACACATTAACATCTTATAACTATAAGGTGGTGTTCACTATGTAGTGAAAGACACCCTCAATGTGTTACTGTTATTTGTAAGGCTTTTATGATACAAGTTTCAGATTTCAGATTTAAAGCCTCTGTGGGACATGCCATTTACAAATACAATCATTAAGTCAAGACAGAATCAAAACTTCCTCACACTAATGGCAAATAACATTTGCAATACTTGATCATGGTGTTTTCTTTTACACAAGATTTCACACAGACTTCCTTCTGCCAAATGCAAGCCTGCCGTCCAGTCCTGCTTTTAATTTGCAGTCGGTCAGTGGAACAAAGTTTTGATTTGTTCCAGGTCTCAGTGAGCTATAGTACTCATTTTTTGGTGGATCAGTTTTCCTCAGGAAATTAGTTTACTTAATTGTTCAGATTAATTTCTGAGGCAGACCTCTTTAGGCCGCGTTTCTGATTTGCATTTTCATCTGCTGGGGAGGAGACCCCGGAGAATTTCCCCCAGCCAAGACATGATTAGCTTGGTGATTGAATGTCTTGTACCTGTAGCCCTAGCCTTTTATCATGTATATCATTAGTTATTGATCTCCTGTGGCTAGTAGGATGTTGAAAGAATATACTAAGAAAGTCAGCACAGAGAAGGACAGGAATTGGTGCAGCTTCACATTTAAATATCAATATCTGTCTGAGAACTACAGCTCTGTTTACTAGTGGTGCATCCCTTACCTGATCCTGTGTAATAAAAATAGAATATTAGAATGTATTTGTACAGTTCAGAGCATTGAACGCAACACAACCAATTAACAGAACTGATCCCAAAGCCTGTTGGTAGGTTTTCTCGAAAAGCAAATATGCTTTTATATACAGTGAGGGAAAAAAGTATTTGATTCCCTGCTGATTTTGTACGTTTGCCCACTAACAAAGAAATGATCAGTCTATCATTTTAATGGTAGGTGTATTTTAACAGTGAGAGACAGAATAACAACAAAAAAATCCAGAAAAACGCATTTCAAAAAAGTTATAAATTGATTTGCATGTTAATGAGGGAAATAAGTATTTGACCCCTTCGACTTAGTACTTGGTGGCAAAACCCTTGTTGGCAGTCACAGAGGTCAGACGTTTCTTGTAGTTGGCCACCAGGTTTGCACACATCTCAGGAGGGATTTTGTCCCAGTCCTCTTTGCAGATCCTCTCCAAGTCATTAAGGTTTCGAGGCTGACGTTTGGCAACTCGAACCTTCAGCTCCCTCCACAGATTTTCTATGGGATTAAGGTCTGGAGACTGGCTAGGACACTCCAGGACCTAAATGTCCTTCTTCTTGAGCCACTCCTTTGTTGCCTTGGCTGTGTGTTTTGGGTCATTGTCATGCTGGAATACCCATCCACGACCCATTTTCAATGCCCTGGCTGAGGGAAGGAGGTTCTCACCCAAGATTTGACGGTACATGGCCCCGTCCATCGTCCCTTTGATGCGGTGCAGTTGTCCTGTCCCCTTAGCAGAAAAACACCCCCAAAGCATAATGTTTCCACCTCCATGTTTGACGGTGGGGATGGTGTTCTTGGGGTCATTCCTCCTCCTCCTCCAAACACGGCAAGTTGAGTTGATGCCAAAGAGCTCGATTTTGGTCTCATCTGACCACAACACTTTCACCAAGTTCTCCTCTGAATCATTCAGATGTTCATTGGCAAACTTCAGACGGGCCTGTACATGTGCTTTCTTGAGCAGGGGGATCTTGCGGGCGCTGCAGGATTTCAGTCCTTCACGGCGTAGTGTGTTACAAATTGTTTTCTTGGTGACTATGGTCCCAGCTGCCTTGAGATCATTAACAAGATCCTCCCGTGTAGTTCTGGGCTGATTCCTCACCGTTCTCATGATCATTGAAACTCCACGAGGTGAGATCTTGCATGGAGCCCCAGACCGAGGGAGACTGACAGTTATTTTGTGTTTCTTCCATTTGCGAATAATCGCACCAACTGTTGTCACCTTCTCACCAAGCTGCTTGGCGATGGTCTTGTAGCCCATTCCAGCCTTGTGTAGGTCTACAATCTTGTCCCTGACATCCTTGGACAGCTCTTTGGTCTTGGCCATGGTGGAGAGTTTGGAATCTGATTGATTGATCACTTCTGTGGACAGGTGTCTTTTATACAGGTAATGAGCTTATATAAGCTTATATGATTTATAACTTTTTTGAAATGCGTTTTTCTGGATTTTTTTGTTGTTATTCTGTCTCTCACTGTTAAAATACACCTACCATTAAAATTATAGACTGATCATTTCTTTGTCAGTGGGCAAATGTACAAAATCAGCAGGGGATCAAATACTTTTTTCCCTCACTGTATGCATTTTATTTTTCATTTGTTTACCATAAAACCAAAAAGCAAAAAATTAAGTTCAGATCTAACCAGAAACTGGAATGTTTGATTAGTTTTTTCCATGGAAAACATTTGTTTTTAGTTAGGGTTCGAATTACGGGGGGGGGGGGGGGGACTGGGAAATTAAGACTCGAACCCCCCGAAAGAGGTTAAAAACAACAGGTTGGGCGGGTCAAAACGCTTATACGACGTAAGCGCTAGCATGATGGAAACACCGTCTACCCCCCCACCCCCCGGCAAATATCACTCTATCTGCATCTCTGGTTGTATATTTGCATTGTATATTTCACACTCTGTTTTTAGTTAATTGTTAACTTTTTACCTCTTTAAGTATTTAATCAAACATGAAATGGTGAAATAGTAGCTTTCTGATTCTACAATCAGCAAACTATACTTCTCCCATTGCTGTACATTTAATCACTCAATAATAATAACTAATCAGTTCTAATGAGCATTTGGAAATAATTACTAATATCAAATATTCAGAGGGCTTTAATTTTCAATGTCTTATTAAGCAAAGTTGTTGCTTGAATGTCAGTTTGGCATTCAACCATTTCCCTTTTCATTTAATCCTTATTCTTTGCTGATGGGTGTTCAGTATCTTGTAGGTCACCGAAGTCTCTATAAGTCGTCATAAATCATATATTTTAAATACTTGTTATCACCAATAACATTTGCTTCTATCTCTATACAAGTAGCCTTATACAGCATTATAACTTGAGTGCATATACACATACAGTATATCAATATTTTTAAATTATTTGAGTATTTTAATTGTATTTATTTTCCTAACTGCTAATACAGTGTGTGGCTGAAGTGTAATTCAAAAAGCTAATTATTATTTTTTGTTGAAAGACAATCCCTAATGTTTCCTGATACTAGAGCAACATTGACATTTTGATGCTAATAGGTGCTGAAGTCAAAACCACATTTAAACTCAGCAGTCTAGAAAAAGGGCAGTGTTGCCATGGTACCATTACAGATATTTTATTTGTATACTTTTACAGCCCTTCACAATATGTCTTACCAAAACTCACCCTCAACACAAAGTAATGAAAAATAATGATACACTTGAATATTTGAATACTTACCTATTAAGTACACATTAGTTACTATCTGAAATGCTAAACAGAATCTCTTATTAACTTTAGCATTTTATTGTATATTGATTTCTTCTCTAGACTAGACAACATATAAACACATTGACTTACCAATAAGTGATCCCCTTCCCTAGCTGGTCCATCAGTTGTCCAATCTGTGAGGCAGCAAAATTTGTGAGACTGTGACAAGTGTTTTTTGTTTTATTTTATTTTTTCGAAGTGGCAAGAAACATTTTGATAGAGGTAGAGGATTCATCTCAGCTGGAGTGAAAACCAGAAGACCCTTTACCTCTACAGGAACAAGGCCCAGAATCAAAGATAACAAAGGCAACAAAATAATCTCAGCAAAAATGAAATGCCCAATTTCCTCATTAATGTGTTTCAGTTCCGGGGCATCTTTAATAACCTGTCCTGCTGTGAGATTTTCACAAGGCATTTAACAAAGGAACCTGTTTAATTTACTTTTTAACTTGGGTTAGTAGACTGAGAAATAACTGCAGGAAGCAGGAGGAACCCAAGTCCTGGGGCAGCTCTGAAATACAAGCGTCTTGGAGCAACAAACCAAGGAAACCCAAGCTGACTGACGCCCTCTCAATCCTATAGTGCTCAGCCAGCTGTGCGCAGCCTGATGGGAACTCTCACTCAGTTTTGATATAGGCCAAATTTAAAGCAGCTCCATCTGCTCTACAGAGCTCAGCATGTGAACAGGCTTTAATTGGCTGAGCAACGCCACAGACCCTTTACATCCAGATGTCTTTAAAATAATCAGGAAGTCATTTATAAATATTAAAAAATGATTACAGGTATCATGAAGCAATCAGGAAGTTGTGGAGGTACTGGTACTATAGGAGTCCAGTTCATAGAACCCAGTTATCTAGCAACATGTTGCTTATTATGAAGCTATGTAGGTGGTAATGTTACTGAGCCTCCAAAATTCACAAGCACATGAACAGCTCATATTCAGAAATGTACAGATTTTAATCAAATTATCACCATATTGACTAAATAATAATGATACTACTACAAATAATAATAATAAGAATAATAATAATGCAAAACATCAACTGATAATGAAGGGCATTTTAAAATATTAAACAATTCATGCCTTAAGGCAAAGATAAATCTAGATACAATATAATTAAATTTGACTTAATATAAGAGTCTAATGGATTTTTGGCAAGATGTAAATCACATTACATTTTATGAATTTTATGAAAATGTCCCCTTTGAGTATACATGTTTTATATAGAGTTAACTGTAATATTGTATACACAATTATTCATATCTAGTCTGTTTTCTCCTCTTCTGCATGTGCCTCTGATTCTTCTTTATTTACTAAATGGGAAGCTGTTTTGATGGCCAACTGCCACACACAAAGCAAAACAAAGTTTTGTAATTTTTTTCTTTCTTTCTGTAATTAAAAGATTCTTGAATGATTTCCATGAGAATGATAGGCAGTTCGCTCCGGAATACGAAGGGGCATGCATTTCCATGTTTTACTCAGAGTCTAGGACACAATTGTTTATTTTGTATTGAAATCGCTGTTCCATCAAATTCCCCAGTGATAAAATATAAAATTGTTACAAAGATTGCACAGAATCGTTTGTGCAATTTTCTCATGGAAAGTGGCTGACAGGCCCACATTTGGCTGACAGAACAACAGTGCAGCAGCCGGAAATCTCAAGATCAAAGCAGAGAAGCTGACTGTATTAACAGAAGAGTTTAAAAAACAACAAACACATGAGAGATAGATGGAGGTGTGTTGAAATATCCTTAATTAATCAGTTGATTCCAGAAATCATAAAGAATCATAAAGAAACGCCACAGCAATGAACCTCACCCACAACAGAGAACACAGCCCCCATCTCCCACACAGTACAGATGCCATCCAAGAACTTCAGTGAAAACAGTGCAACTCGTGTACAGTATACTTACTTTACTGTTTTAAAGGGTAAGGACAAAGCTGTTCACCTAATTCAATATATATATACATATACTCTAATTTCCTAGTTGCTGACTGCTGCTCTTAGCTAGACCAACAGAAATGTCAATCTGATTAACTGTCATATGGTAAGGGTCTAATGCACACGCAGGCATAAAACACAGAAATGTTACCATTTTCTTTTTTTAAACAAAACATAATGGAAACAGTCACGATGTTTGAACCGTTCTAGAGAAAAATTACAAAAGCCAGTAACATATTACAACATAAATATATAGTTTTATGGGATAATGACAGTAAATATGTACTCTTTCTAATGCATTACAACTTAAAGAAACCTTAGACAAGTAATATTTAAAGATAACAGTACATTTTCTGTGATGTGTATATTTTACAATTGACAACAATCTGAAAGCATTTACAAAAAAATACAATACAAAATACAAGGATATATTTTTTTGCAATTTGGAAACACACACATGAGCCGATGCAAGTATATACAGATTTATTTTTCATATTATTGTACCTTAACTATTGCAACCTCTGTCATATAATGATTTGGCAAGCTGCTACGAATCTGTCCTCTGCGTAATGGCTATATGAACTCAAGCTCAGTTAATTTGCCTAGTAACACATAAGTGATTTAAAGTGGACTTGGGACAGAGAGTGATACACCTGAATGTGCAATAGGCATTAAGACCATTACATGCTTCTTACAATGAAGCAGAAGGAAAGCAAATGAGCTTGAGAGGCTTAAAGCCATTATTGTTTGAATCTAGCAGCCAGTGCAGGCAAGTTTGCCCATTACTAATGGAGTAAAAGAGTAAACTGTATCATCTCCTGGCCTTTAAATTAATCAGAAACTGGTCTCCATTCTTGGAACGGAATCAGGACGCCTGGAATATAGAACACAGAGGGGAAGCAAAATAAAATAATCCGTTTACCTCATCGTTCTTCTTCTAGTTGCGTTTAATTTCTGATAGTTCATGCATGGCCACCTGAACATGAATAGATGACCCAAAACACAAATGTTTTTTTTTTCAATGATGACTGCAATAATGATTACTCTGAGTGGCACCATAGCAAAATGTACATTCTGGAAACTGACAGTTTCCATTCTTCTGCACTTCTGATAAAATAATAGAATGGTTTATCAGAAGTTTTACATGTTCTATGCAGCAAACCACTCCCCAGATTTTGAAATTTCTCAATGAGATTTAGGATGACAATTTTTGGTTAAAATTACAATTTCCAGTCTACCTCTTCTAAGTGCCGCCTCATACTTTCAAGGTTTGCTTTTCTTAAATTGTAGATCATTGTTTCAGACTTGGTCCTTGTTTTTTGAAAGAATGCCTCAAAGCTAACCATATTGTGATCACAGTCTGCCATTGGTTCTCTAACTAGTGTACCTCTGACTCTGTCTTGGTAATTTGAAAAGATCAAGTCAATGCATGCTCTCTCCCTGGTTGGTTCCCTGACAACTTGAATTAGAAAGCAGTCATTTACCATCTCAACCATTTCTATTTCTGCTTCTGTAGTCCCAACTGGACTTTCCCAGTCTATGTTTGGGAAATTTAAATCCCCCATTATAACAGCCACATCGTTGCTACATGCGGTCCTGATTACGTTGTATCTCATGAAGCTTTGGAGGAATGTTGGCAGTTTAATAACTTCTGTCTTCGTCCAGCCCTCTAGCCCCCCCTTGCCACTGGAAGTAAATCAAGACAGAACATAGCTGGTATAGCTGGTATTGAAACATGATTAATTGTTTTGTTTTTTTCTTTGAAATGACCATACTGTACTTTTCTTATTTGAACATTTTCTTACGAGTGGCTTGTTCCCAAAAGATAAGAATCATGCCAGTTGCTATGGAAACTGTCATGTGCTTTATACAATTGCTCCGGGAACACAGACGTTTTAAACTTTTGCTGCATCAATAATTTCTACTGGAAGAAATATACACTGTTGGAAATATAAGCCCACTGTTTACAATATCCAACAAGAGTATCTTTAAAAAAAAAAAAAAAAAAAATGGAATTTATATTCCTAAAGAAATTAAGGGGTAAAATATTTAAGGGTAGTAAAAGTAATGCTAAAATGCAAATACCTTATTTAAAACTCATTCAGCGTTTTCTTTAACTGACATGGGGAATACTCAGATATCATATACACATATACTGAGGGAGAGATCTGCTAACACTGACATATGTGTCATGAAGCTCCATTGCCGAGGGAAATATATTATAGATATTAGATTAGTACTCTGTTGTTTATCACGACATTACACAATGTCAAATGAAACAAACAAACAAACAAACAAAAAACTTGTAATGGATAAAACAGACGATTTTGTTATTGAACCATCTGTTACAAAGTGCAGTTAATATGAATGACTCATATCTCATTTATGTTTTTTACAAATATGGACACATGAAAGTCCCTTAAAAGCACAATATATGATGTACAGTGCCTTTAATGAAAGGATATTATGAGTACAAAGGCCAAAGCATTAGCTATCTCTTGCTTTTTTCCCCTTATTTCATGATAGTTGCATATATGTGGATTAGCATTGTTCCCTTTTAATTTACTAAATGTCTTAATTAAAAATAACCCATGTCAAAATTAGTTTTCAATGTTCTAAACATCCTAAAACAATGTGAAACAATGACATATTCAGCCATTAAAAAAGGACAAATGAAACTCATCTTTGTGAAAGCATACATACATTGATTAAAAAACAAAATGTGGTAGAATAAGTGCATTGTAGCCTAAGAATGGAAACAGAAGACTGAAGTGAAATCAAATGGTTTAGCTTAGTCCCTAATACACTGAGAAATAAGGCATTAGCATACTGCATTAACGAGAGCACAGCATAGTCTTCAATGTTATACCTCGAGTGTCTTAATGTTAGAACATCTATGTGTAAACATATATATGGTGTCCCATTTTGTGAAGTTAAAAATTTAGCACACACATTTAATATATATACAGATAGGTGACAAATTAAAGGAAACATCTGAATAAATGAGTGAAGGAACATAACGAATGCAGATGCCTTCAAACAGGTGTACTGCATGATACAATTAAGCAATTAACATCCTATCATGCTCTGTGGCATGTATAAAAATGCTGAGCAGGCCCAGTTGACCTCAATTTTGGATCAAGATGGCAAGAGGAAAGAATCTAAGTGACTTTGAAAGAGGGGTCATTATTGGGGCACGAATGGCAGGAGCTTCAGTCACACAGACGCTCAACTGGCTAGCGTTCTCAACAAGTAGGCGAGTGCATGTGTGGCGACACCAAGAGAACGGTGCAGGCCTGACTGCTTGTCCTCTACAGTGAGGGGGGTCCAGAGGCTCTGTAATGCTGTGGTGGGCATTTTCCTGGCAATATTAGGTCCACTTGTCCCCTTAGAGGGAAGAGTCATTAGGAGGGAGTGATCATCTTTATCCTGTGGTGAAACATTTCTATCCTGATGAGAGTGGTCTCTTCCAGGATGACAGTGCCCCCATCCACAGGGCATGAGGGCTCACTGAATGGTTTGATGAGTATGAACAAAATATGAATCATATGCTATGGCCTTTGCAGTCTCCAGATCTCAACCCAGTTGAACACCTATGGGAGAATTTGGACTGACATGTTAGATAGCACTCTCCACCACCATCATCAAATGGCCCCATGTTTATGTCATTAGCAGACTGAAACAGATTTTCCTCTAGTATTTCCAGTACTTTGCTCCATTCATTTTTCTTTCAATCCTAACAAACTGTCCAGTCCCTGCTGAGGAGAAGCATCTCCATAGCATGATGTTACCATGTTACCATGGTATTGACTGGTGAAATGTGCTGTGTTGAGTCTATGCTAGGCATTTAGACCAAAAAGTTCCAGTGTGGTCTTGTGTGACCAGAACACCTTTTGCCAAATTTTTGCAGGATCACTGAAGTGCTTTGTTGCAAACTCCTTTAGGGCTTTGAGATGGCTGTTTATAATTATCATTTGAGTAATTGGTAACACTTTACGTGAGAAATCAGTCTCCCTACTTGGTCACACTTTACAATAAGGTACCATAATTCCTCATGAATCTGAGTTCTTATGTTGAGCACATGAACCTGCATTTACCCTAACCCTAACCCTGTTATTCATTTGATTAACATAATAGCTCACATGAAGTGCATGACATATTCATGTGTTTATCCTGTGGTATTCATATATTAATTCATTAGGAATCATAGGTACCTTATTGTAAAGTGTGACCAAGTAGGGAGACTGATTTCTCACTAGTCACATAATAGCCAATTCCCTTCAAATAAATATGGTTTACTCAAATTGTAAATTAATAGTATACATGACTGTATTTGTACCGGTTTGTTTCATTCAAGAGGAGGTTTATCATAGGACTTATACTGGAAAATTTTTAAAAGATTTCACTGTACCTTCAATTATAAATAAAGGTTTTCCAGTAGGAAGTCAGATCGTGGAGTGACATGTTTTTGTCTTATGTAATCATAACATTTCTGTATTTTGTACAAGGATAATAGCTTCCTTGCTGATGTAGCTATGTTTGAAGGAATTGCAATCCTTTGAAACAAAATAGTTTGAGTGATGGATGTGTGGAAATCAATAAAGCTACAGGGCACAATCGGCGGAAGTTACCCTGAATTGGAGCCAAACAATTTCTGAGGGTTTGACAAGAAAGTCACGATGAGGCACTACAAAGTATATGATGAGCCAAGACAGCAGTCATTTAAGGAGGTTTGAGATTGTTAGGATTTTGAAATGGCTCAAAGGTATCAGAACTGATTGCACGATGAATAACCTGACAGAAGTAATTTTTTAAAGGCAGCCCGTATTCCATGACAGCATGTGATTTTCACATTTGCTCTCAGGAATTAACTTGTAAAACTTGAACTGGAAATTATAGTATGAGAAACACTGAGGGTTTGAAACATTATGTGTCTTTCTTGTGACATAGGGCTCCATTCATTATTTCCCTGAGTTTGTGGATTTTGCAATATCCCTTTACCAAATGCTTTCAAAATGGATTAAACACAAGGAAAAGGTAATTGATGTTCATACAGAAAGGCCTTTTATAATTCATCTATTTCCCGAGGGGACACCCACTTCTTGGCTAATTCACATCAAATTCTCTCCTCTTTATTGAACACTGATGTCTGTATTACTGACAAATTCCTGCTTCAGCATTTTCTGTGATGATAACAATAATTTCTCAGCTGCTAGGAATTCACAAAGCATTTGTGGATAGCACTGATGAACTCCACCATGTTTATTAAGACAGAAAAACATTGTTTTTAATACAATGCGACTGTATATTTCACCTTTCACTTTTGTATTTTAAACATACAGGCCAGATATCGAAAAAGCTGATTCAAAAGCAGTTTATCTTTGTTGTCCATCTATAGATGTATAATTATGAGTGTTCCTCTAAATATTTATATAATATATTTTTTTAATTAATGCAAATGACAGTTCTCAAATATTACATGTACAAGATGTACTAAAGCTGCTGGCAATCATAACACTCAAAACTGGATAATGTGAGAAGGAAGAGGAGCTTGTTTGAAGCTCTCAGACCCAAAAAAACAAAAACGATAAAAGGCTTGTTTTCATGTGGCACTAGCACTGGCCTCTTGGATTTAAAGAAGCCCAAATTATGCAGTGCAGTACACATTTTATTGACTTCTGCTTGGGACAATCAATGGGAAATTTGACAATCAGCCACAACTGAATTGCAAGTCTAAATCATTCCTGATCAAATAATTGAGTTTATATTTATATTTGCACAAAATGATAGAAATAATTAACTCCTTACCCTGCATCATCTGCTGTGGATCACTCAATCCAGGCTACATGTCATTTTGTTGACATTACCCTACACAATTGCTCAATTGCAGTACTTATTTAATCTAGTTTTTTAAATCCATTAGACATATATAACATTGTTTTTAAGTTGTGTACTCTCAATGGCTTACATATCCATTTGATTTAAGGTGCAATAATATAATTTAATTAGCAGTTTGTAGAGTATTGAATTCATCCAGTTAATCAGCAAATCAGATCAATTACGTAACAGAGAGTTTGGTTGTAAAATAGATTTCAAGGGCATAGTGTTCATAGAGCTGTAAACTGGGATTGTTGTGTGGAAGGGAGGGACCAGGTTTGAAGGTTAACCCTGAGCTGGATTGGTGGAGTTCGTCACGGGGGGCCAAGGAAATATATAGGGGTGTCCCAGTTCTCACCAGGGAGAAGTAGTTTAGAAAGAGTCCGGGTTCTGTGTGTGCTTTATGAGCTACTCTGAGAATAAAAACTTTTGCTTGCACCCTGATCAAAAAGCCTAAAAGCTACAATATGAACTATTAATGGACTATGACAACCAGCAGGTGCAAAGTGAGATCTGCCACCAAGGGAGTGAAAGGGGGGGGATTACATCCAAACAACAGTAGCATTGCATCCAGAAAAAGGCTAGCGCATCTCTGAGATAACAGCAGCAGCATCGTGGATGTCAAATGTTGTGCCAGAAATGATGTATCACCTGTGCCATTTACACAGGAAACATTTCAAAACATTACAAAGTGCTGTAATATAATTGGTACAAAATACAATAAGCATACAACCTGGTACAGATAACTAACAATTGCAGACATAACAGTAGTCCTAGGTATGTGCTTAAAGGAAGGGGGAGCCATAGCAGACAATGCAGTAAAATTACAGAATAATAATAATGCTAATATACAATGAAGCAGGCTCATAAGGAAGCATCGTTTAATAAGAGTGCACAAGAGCAAGAGTGCTGAGCAGCCCCGGAGATTTAGCTGCACAACAGATGAAAAATATGAATTAAGTCAAAATATGCGCCTTTCAGATTATAGACTCGCTGTCTGTTGTGTGACACGGTACACCATCACATGATGATACCAATTCCATTATCACTGATAAGAGACACTGAATGGCCTACAAGAAATCATTATAAGAGCATAAGGAAAACTAGCCATCCAATAATCACATATGCTGTTAATTTAATTAAGCTAATTAAATTTTTTATCCTTGTGCTGGTGTGATTGGGATGGTTGAAATGTACCAAGACATGAAAGACTGTTTTACTCAGAGGAAGAAAAGAGAAATGTGATATACTATGTGTTATAAATGCAGTTGTCCTAGCCAGCTAGTGGCAAGGGTGAGAATACAGACCTCTGGATTTTCTAATCTGCTGGGAGAAGCCTGCTTTTCAATATCAAAACGATTGAAGAGCGATTCAAATGAACACTGTCATTTAAAATCCTAATGAATCTCATTACTGGTTTACTGTGGGTGTTAACTACATACTGTATTTCTATTTTTCACTTGCATTCATTGTAGTTCAAACACATGGCTTAAAGACACATGCACATGTATTTAGGAGGAGAGAAGAAACCTTGACATTTGCTATTCAACCACAGTCAAGCATTGCAGCTATAAAGTAACTGCCGGCGCTCATTACAGTGGCTGCAATTTATTTTCCTAATAGTTCTACTAAAAAGACAAAAATCACTAAACTTGTGAGGAGAGCATCAGTAACATCGATAAAAACACAAATAACATCACAGAAGCCTTTAGTAGTGAGCAGAGGTTGCCACACGTAGCTGTATGCATACTGTGGACAGATTGGATCGACCAGGTGATTGATCAGAAACACCGGAGCGCAAGGCCGCGTTTGTAGCTTTGTAGTTGTAAGTAAGATAAGATAAGATAGATAGGGTCAAGTGTAGCCATCGTCAATACGTTAATATTAATATCCATTGATCTTTATTATTCTGTTTGCAAGCAAGCTATTCAGTTACACTTGTGTCGGTAGATGGCAAGTTCCCATTGGCTCTCATTGAGTGTGTTAATGGGAGTTGTTGGTTATTATTATTATTAACTATTAAAGGGGCATTTTGGGCTAATTAACTACACCCTCCTCTGGACAAGACAAGTTTGTGTAGTAGAAGCTGTTGTAGGCTCAGGCACATACACAGAGTTTCTGGAGTTTATGTTTGTACATAATTGATAAAGCAGCTCATAATTAAAAATGGCAATGACGTCATTATTTTACATTCGGACGTCAGCATCCCCTGCTCAAAACATGTTCAGGTGCCTATGTGCCTCCATGTTAAACACAATGTTAAACGTGTATTGCTAATGTTGACAGTAACTCAGATACATGACCTCCTTTTTGTCATAAATGGGTGTATTAATCCATAACCATCTAAAAAGAGATCAGCGCCAGTGTGGAGCAGTGGTTAGCGCTCTGGACTTAGGAGTGGAGGGTGGTACCCTTGAGCAAGGTGCTTTACCTGGATTGCTCCAGTAAAAACACTGCCGTTTGCATGTACAAATAATGTGATGTATTGTGACAATTGTTAGAAATATAATAATGATAATTGTAAGGTGGTTTCTCACACCTTGGCTAGCACTAATATTGGGATACCCTACCTAAAATTATATTGGGTAGGCCAAGATCAATGCTAATGTGTGTCTGTGAAACCAGCCCTAAATGTGTCAACTTCTTTATAACTGACTGCAGTATGCACTGCAGGTTAAAGTGGTTTAAAATGACTGGTTAACTGAAGTATGGTGAGAAGTAAATAATTAATTCCATCATCAGCAGGCTACATGTAAAAGTGGAAAATAGTGTGTTTAATGTTGATTTTCATAAGACATTTGTTTGGATTATTCACAGATGAACAACCACGGGAATGTTTCTTAATGGACACTTTACAGAAGGGGGAGATTAAGAAAACTCTTTCTAGATTGCAGGATAACATTGAAACTCACTGAAAAGATTTAGCGCCCAGATGGCACTGACATCACTTCCAAGCTGTAACCAAGATCCTGAAACTAACCCTTTGAGAAAGTGCATGCAGAGAAAAATATTTCCCTGGGTTCTGTGAGCGGAGCATACATGTCTGTGCTGCAAGTCTGTGTTTTCTTATCACATCGTCGCCTGGATATGATGATCCAAAAATTCACTCCCTCACTCTCTCTATGTATGTGAGTGTGTATCTATATATAGCCTACTGTATATTTATGGAATTCAAAACGATTTTACAGATAATTCCCTGTTTTACACTGATCCACAGGGGGCAATCTATACATGATTTAGTTAATTTTTAATTACAATATGGAATAATGTAAAGCCCTATGGAAACTGAACTTTTATGGTTGTCAGCATTTTCAGTCCAGGACAAATAGAAATGGAATGCATTGAAAATATGTTTGTATTGAATGTTTTGTTTTAATTTAAAATGTGAAGGGGAACAGATTATAGATTTGATTTGGCAGAAACTTAACTACAAGCAATTCCAGGCTGCTGTGTGCATTCTATGAATAACAAATACAACTATATTTGATTGTTGCCTCAGTATCTTTGACATTTTATCAAGAAAAGGAAAACATGCTTTTCTTTTTACCAAGGAAATTGTCAGTTAATTTACACAGAAAACCATGCAATTTGAAATTTTAATTGACACTTAGCTTTCTAAGCCCTTACCTCAGATAACACTTTGTTTTTCTCTCTCCCACAATCTTACTGCTCCCTCCCGCTGCAGAAATAAATCCTGTTCTTTAATTTCTGCTGCTGTCTTAAGACGATCAACTACTGCCCAGAGCCAATCTGTGACAACCTGGTAGCAAATTTAATCACTGTGCAATCTTATATTTTAGGAAAAAACCTTTTAATGCCCACAGTTTTTAACATGTCTTTTAGCTGTAATCTGTACAAAACAGAGTAGTATGACCTGACAGTCTTCAGTCTTGGCTTTCATCAACCCAGTTGCTATGTGGAGCATTGGCTGGATTTAAACAGCAGCAATACATCAATAACAAAAAAAAATCAGTGCCAATTTCTCTATAAAATACTTTTGACTTCTACACTAATGTGAATAAATACATTTTAAAATATTAGAAAACACTTAGATATAACTAATTTGTTTCTGTTCTGTGTTTAAGGCCTTTTATGTCTCTAACCTCAATGAAACAGCTTGCTTCAGTGGTTAGTGGAGTTGACACAGATTTAGTAAAAGGGCATCTGCTTAGACTCCAGCAGGATTAAGTGATAAAATCAAGTCTTTCACTGGAAAAAAATAATAATAAAAAAAATTGATGTAACATGAACTTCACAAGGCAAACAGGGATTTAAAATAAGACGCTTCTTTTGTGTGTAACCCAGTGGTCTATACATTTGTCACACTGGTGAGTGAAGAATTGAAAACAGCCAGAGACAAGACGTTTCTGACTGATGCACTGAAGTTTATATTGTTAGTTCATTTGAAAATTGTTTGTTTGGGATATACTTTGGTTGAGTGGTTAACTAACTGTCACACCAATAAATAATTGCAGAATTGGGAGAAGGACAGTATGAGATCACATTTGCTGACTCATGAAATGTAAAGGGGTAGAGTCAGCAAAAACAAAGTTGACTGTACATCATCTATCAGAAAAATTATCATAATCAGATTTGAGCAGCAGGTCACTGAACTAACACTGTGCTAACAGCAAAATAAATAGAGCAAACTGAACTATTAAAACAAAAAAGATATTGCTTTACAGACTCCATCCTGGTCCAGTCCCCAACTGCAGAGTAGGTTTAGCACAAAAGTCCAGATATTGCTGGACTTTAATGTAAACCTGGACTTTTATTACAGCCATTGGCTGAGCACTGCGGGGATGTTGTGTGCTAGATTTCAGCCCAGGCTTCTTTGTTTTTCAACATTGTGAGGCCACAGTCTTATTGCTGCTTTGGTTTGAGACTTCCAAAGAGTGTGGCATTAGTGACTTTAATACTTTGGGTTTTGGAAGCCACATTAAGCAGGTATCCAATGTGCCCAGCTAAAACCCATTAAGGTTGAGATCAGTCTTTCAGCACTCAATCATTCAGCAACACCTGCAAATTGTGTTACAAGATGCCAAGAGTAGCAGCCTGTTAGATCAAGGTTTGCAGAAATTATGTGAATTCTATATTCTGCCTTTCAAATTGCAGGAGGGAGGCTGGGGGGATGGAGACAGGAATGGGCTGTGCATTTTAATTGAAGGTAAAGGATAATCTGAGAGCCCTTGAAAGAAGCTTTATTTGACTGATTCTGGCAGGCAAGATCAGAATTATCAAAATGTTTGCATATTCCAAATAAATTTATCTAATTATCTGTAGACATCAAAAGGCTTTAATTTAAATCTGTAAAACTGCAGAGCAATCAATTGGGAATTTCTTCAGAAAATATTATTTCAAAACTTGAATACAATTCATTATCTAACTGTCTATCTATATTAATATATCTTCTAAACAGTTCTTAACAGCAGCTACACTTTGACCCACTGAAGGGTAACAGTCTGTAACAGGCAGTTCATCATGTTCCTGAAGAGCCAAAAACCTGCAGGTTTTAACAATCTCTGCATCTTCCAAATGCCCAGAACATCTGGCAGTAATGACCACATTGGCCCTGTAATTTATAATTGACAGTTCTGGTTTAGTCTTTTTATGAAAGAAAGAAAGAAAAATGCATCTGGACTATAAGTCACAAAAATAAATTGAGTATTTCTTAGGCTAAGAAATACCTTGTGGATGCTGATTCAATTCTGATTCTTTAAAAACAACTTCATGAGATTCTAAGAAAGCCACTTTTAATTTATCACATTGCCTGAAGGGCTATTATTTAATTATGTAGTGAATAGATTATAAAAAGCCCATAATTTAACACCATACAAATAGAAGGCAACACTGCAGTTCATGCCCTTATGGTATGTGTGTTTTTAACTGGTACTGTGTGGGACATTAATGTTCAATGCTGCCAGCAATAATGTAAATCAACAGAAGTAAATTCAGCAAATTTGCAGCAGAAGAGCCAGTGATGGGTTAATACGTGTGTGATGTGAATAATACAAGTGAAGGAAGAGGCCGTCTGTGCTAGTATAACAAAGCTGGGGGTTATAGTTATATAACATGCATAATGTCAGCATTTCAAGTGAGACCTTCTTCGGGATAAGCTTGTAAATAACAATCAAGAAAAACATTCAGAATGACTAGAGGGATGCACACTGTGCTCTAACATATTGGAAAACAAAGCAATCAAACAAAACAACAATTTGGAAGTTAGCTTGAATGTTTTTTTAAAGCATGACATAGCAAGATATTATATAAATATAGATATTGCTGTTGAATATATTTCCAGTATATGGATATTACAAGCATCAATAATGTTAGTGTTTAATTATTAAATTTGTATTGAATTATTTGAGAAAATCACAGCCATTTAGATCCATTTTGTTTTAATTCATATGTTACATTAAATGGTTAATCATCCTTAAGGTCAGTTCATACATTTTGTATTGCACTTTTTAGAATAATTTCCAGACTTGCATTTCTAACAGTGACAGAGCTTACCAGATCTCTTCTTTGTTGGTTACATCAATTCTTAAAGAAGATTAGTTTTTTCACTTCCACATGTGTCTGTTTGATGAAAAAACAAGTTCAGTCTTCTTTGATGTTTTCCTAGTTTACAAAAGGAAAATGACAACCACAGGAAGCCATCAGATGAGACTTTTCCCAATTCAATCATATGTTGTTACATTAAAGAAATTATTAACTGTGGCCCATTTCACACTAGACTGAAGTCTAGAGCCCTGAGACTGAACAACTCATAATTCACTGCACAATTATTGGAGTATTAAATGAAATTTCAGGTCAGGGGTTGAACTGTAATCCTGCCCCCACCGCATGCATAAATATGGGGCTCAAATGCTATTTTGCCAACATTCGTTGCCTCGCATCCCTCCGTCCACCCCAAACACCACCTTTGCAGAAATCTCTCTGGCTATTCCACATGGTGAGGGGGGTGCAGGCCAAGTCAGTTCCCTCAGCCAAGTGAGTTTAAGACAAGTCTACAAACATTATACACCATCCATCAGTCTTATTAGGGTTCGGCCAAAGCTCCTGAACTACAGGTCAGTGTGAACAGTTAGCAATCCATCCCAAGTTTCCCACAGAAAAAGTCCAATGATTTGCAAGTAGCCATCTTTCCCTTGATTAGCATATTGGGAGGGCAGCTGGTAGTGTTTGAATAAGCAAACCATATGTGATGTGTACATTAGAACAAAAATATCCTGTTTCTTATACCTTTGTCCATAAAAAGGCATATTCCTTTTATAAAATGTGTATGAATCAGTTATGAGTAAAGTTATTGGCTTTGAGGAGGTGCCCATTCAGCTTTACGGGGAAAGAAAAGACTGAAAAAATACATCCTTGAGGCTTGAGCTATTATTACCACCACTGAAAACAAATCACCATTAGTTTTACACTTATGTTACTGTGCCTGAGGATCTCCCTGATCTTAATGATTGCATTCTGAAACACTGAGAAACAACTGTGTGGTACATTTATATATATTTTTTTCTGGGCATCAAAATTGCAACACGTACCACAAGGGTGTTTTGGCATATATGCTGTTTGGCACCTGTTCTGAAATGTTGAGTGTTTCTTCATGACTGAGTGCTAACACAATTTATGGAGCAATGAAATCCACTATATAAAACCATCTTGTTGAAGTCTCCAAGAATCTCAATCTTCATCTTGAATTGTTCTATGTCTGAAACAATGTAAATGCCTTGTTTTGTGAAATATTAAAAGCAGTTTAGTATCAGGTCACCCAGACTGAATTCTTTAGGGTTCTTGGGAGACTTGAGATTGAGATTGCCTTTTCTACTCTGAAATACGAGAGAGTGATTAATTTGGAGTCTCAATAAGGAATCCAGACAAGTAAGGGGAGAAAATAAAAAGGCGGTGGAACATCACAGTGCCTGTGCATACTGTATATCCTACACATGTTCAAATTTAAAGCTTTGTAACTACACTACTGTATCAAGCATCTCTGAAACTTTGTCCCATCAGTTTAAATCCTTTAAAATGACAACAAAAAGGAGCTAACCTTTACTGGGGTGTTTCACTGCCAGAGGTGTTTTGATGTGAGGAATCATTTCCCAGTGATGTCCCTCAACAGCTATACAGATCCCAGGATGCCAAGGGTCAGGAAAAAGACCACTAGAATGTGTTTCAAAAATCAAATCACAACATGTATTTCATGTATTTCATTTCCAGTAATGGAAATAACTAAATATAGCCCTATAATTGATTATAGTTTTTTTATAGTTATAGTATATTATATTATAGTTTAGTATACATCAAAATCCCCTACCTTGCCATGGAGACCAGCCAATCACGCCTCTGTGAAGCATGGAGGTGAATTCAAAAGCATACTGGGCTACTGCCTCTAAAAAACCTGGCGGCCTGTGCCAAGATGCTGAAACATGGTCACAGATTAACTTTAATAATCCAAAGCATAACATCAGGTATTTTCATTCACAATCCACACATTGAAGAATGCTGTTCACAAGTGCAAAAGTGTGCAGCTTGGAGGAGACGAACATGGAGAACGAAGGATGCAGAAAGCACTGTTAAAATGCTGTCAGTAAATGTGAATAGTGTATATTTATGAATATCCTGAAGTTATTTTGGAGAGTACAACTTTTCTAAATAAAGCTTTCGCGACACTTTATCAAGGGTGTGAAAGAGCGTGCTGTAACAGGTGTGACTGGTTAAATGTGCGCACCACTGCAATGTGTGTTTCAGAATTGCCTCAACACTTTTTTTTTTTTACACAGTCTGAATTAAGAATATCTATTTCTCATTTTCCATTTTGAGGGAAAGGGATGGATGCAGCTCAGGAATAGGTGATTATAAGGCATTCAGTAGAATTGCAATTTCCCATAAATATGCAGGCAGGCAGACTGCTGCTCTTTTGATGCTTCTTAACAAAGGTGAGTTTTCCTTTAATTTCCCCAGGTGCTCTTGAGAACCACAGGGGTGCGGATCATTTAGGTACTTAAACACAAATGTTCTCCAGAGGTATTATATGAAAGCAAGTTTCATAAAGAAATTGCAGGGCTTCTATTAGTGTATGTGTTTTCTTTCACAAAAGGTAAAATCTTTCAGGAAAAAAAAATAAAATCTTGCTTGTTATACTTCTGGATGCTGCTATTTTGTCATTTTCTGAAAGTGTTCTACATGTTTCAATGACTCACCTAGCTTAACCCTTTTCAAGTGTGTATATTTAAAACTTCAAGAGCACATAGATGACTTGAATATATTATTCCTCATTCCCCTTGTGTACCATTGGGATTTTTCTATAGAGAATAATATTTAACAAGACCTTTTGACTCACTACAAGGTAAGCCTGATGATGAAACATGAACACGTTTCCAGACAAGAGGGGAATGTAATGTGCTTGCCTTCCATCAGAATGTGGTATGAAATTGGACTCTCATTAATTCATTGGATCAATTGCAACGAACTCGCAGAGTTAGTACGGAGCTCTGTACTAAGTTGTGTTCTAGCTAGTACGGTACTATCTTGGGATCATCCCCAGCTGCGTACTAAAGTTATTACCCATTGCAATGAAAAAAGAGGCAGAGCAAAGTTGGAGACTACCTGATCCCCAGCTTTAGTACTGTACTAAGGGCAGAATTTTTTCTTATTTTTTTTTATGTTGTTTAAGCTCAAGACGTATTTATGGCACACAAATATATAGCTAGAGCTATACCCAAACGAGACGCAAAAACATTATCTAGACTGAATATTTAATACTTTGGTCTGAATTATTTTAAAGAAAATAATGGGTGTGATGCACAGGCGGAGGTTTGGAGCCAGCGCCTCCCACACCGCAGCCCAACAGCACCCCTGAACAGAGCTGCGGCCCCGAGTATACGGGCACGGTATACTACTGTACTACACTGCTCAAAAAAATTAAGGGAACACTTAAATTACACATTGGATCTCGATGAACGAAATATATTAAAGATCAAAATCTTTACTGTACATTGTGTAATTCGTTGAACAAAATGACGTAACAATGGTCAATGGAAACCAAAATCACCAACCGATTGAGGGCTGGATTCAAACTCACACGGAAAATCAAAGTAAACAATTGAAATTACAGGCTGTTCCAACTTGCGCAAATTTAATCACGGCAACTCGTAATGTGACTCAGTAGTGTGTATGGCCCCCACGTGCCTGTATGCACTCCCGACAACGTCTGGGCATGCTCCTGATGAGATGGCGGATGGTGTTCTGGGGGATCTCCTCCCAGACCTGGATCAGGGCATCAGTGAGCTCCTGGACACTCTGTGGCGCTATTTGGCGGCATCGGATGCACCGATATATAACGTCCCAAAGGTTCTCAATTGGATTCAGGTCTTGGGAATGTGAGGGCCAGTCAATGGCATCAATGCCTTCGTCATCCAGGAACTGCCTACACACTCTGGCCACATGAGGCCGGGCATTGTCCTGCACCAGGAGGAACCCACAGCCCACTGCACCAGCTTAAGGTCTGACAATGGGTCTGAGGATTTCATCCCGGTACCTAACAGCAGTCGAGGTACCATTGGCTAGCACGTGGAGGTCTGTGCAAGCCTCCAAGGATATGCCTCCCCAGACCATCACTGACCCACCGCCAAACCGGTTATGCTGGATGATATTGCAGGCAGCATAACGTTCAGCATGCCGTCTCCAGACTCTTTCACGTCTGTCACATGTGCTCAGTGTGAACCTGCTCTCATCTGTGAGGAGAACGGGGCGCCGATGGCGGACCTGCCAATTCTGGTGTTCTCTGGCGAATGCCAATCGAGCTGCATGGTGCTGGGCTGTGAGCACAGGTCCCACTAGAGGACGTCAGGCCCTCATGCCACCCTCATGGAGTCTGACAGTTTGGTCAGAAACATGCACACCAGTAGTCCACTGGAGGTCATTCTGTAGGGCTCTGGCAGTGCTCCTCCTGTTGCTCCTCGCACAAAGGAGCAGATACCAGTCCTGCTGCTGGGTGGATGCCCTTCTACGGCCCTGTCCAGCTCTCCTCGTTTAATGGCCCATCTCTTGGTATCTCCTCCATGCTCTTGAGACTGTACTGGGAGACACAGCAAACCTTCTTGCGATGGCACTTATGGATGTGCCATCCTGGAGGAGCTGGAGTACCTGTGCAACCTGAATGGGCTGCAGGTACTGTCTCATGCTACCAGTAGTGACAAAGACACTAGCAAAACACAAAACTAGAGAAGAATCAGTCAGGATGGATAAGGAGAGAGCAATTGTCTGTGGCCACCACCTGCAAAACCATTCCCTTTTTGGGGGTTGTCTTGCTGTTGCCTCTCCAGTGCACCTGTGGTCACTTTCATTTGCACCAAAACAGGTGACATTGATTCACAATCGCTTAGGCTTCCTAACTGGACAGATTGATATCCCTGAAGTTTAATTGTCTTGGTGTTATATTGTGATGATTACACGTTACCTTAATTTGTTTGAGCAGTGTATATTGGCATATAATACACGAAGTGGGCTATAGGCTACATACAGCGCAATTGTTTTATAACTCCATATTATTAATATAATATTGCATTACAGTTCCTGCTGGGTAATAATTCCTATGGAGCTTTAAATATATTCTCAGTAATTTCATAGTATTTAATAAAACCTTTCAACCAACAATTTGTACACTGGTGGTTCTTATTTTAGTTATGTTTTTTGTTAGTTGTGGTGTCAGTTTCACCAGTGTACACTAGTGCATTATTCATAAATTACATTTTGTCAATGTCAAAAACAAAAATGTAACTATTTGATATGTAAAACAAAAATGATGAGTGGTAATGAATCAAGTTATGAGTAGTTCAGTAACAAAAGTAGTCAATACATTGTGGCACATTTTGTTCTCCTTAGTACGGTACTATCCATAGTTAGTCTGTAGATGGAGCAGGACAAAGTTAGTCCCATACTAACTTCTAGAGGGCAGCAGCAGTGATTTTGGGGTGCGCTGCAATGGAGACCTTGGGCCGGATTAAATCAAAACTTTTACCCACAAACTAGTAGCAAACTACAAACCTGTACATCATAGGGGTTACATTTATGATTAGAAGAAAGTGGTATCTTGCTAAAATTGAAGCCGAAACTGAGTGCAGTTGTGTAGTTTTCTATTAGCGGGTGGGTCAATGTTTTGATTTAATCTGGCCCCTTGTTTAGTCCACAGCTGGGGACGCTACATTCTTTGCAATGGGTATTAAACTTGCGGACTAGTTTAGTATGAAGCTGCACACTAACCACGGGACCATCTCCAGTTAGTACACAGCTTTCAGTTAGTTGCAATTGATCCATCTTCATTAAAACTTTTTTTTTTTTCACAAGTCACAACTTTATGAATCTCCTGTATTCTTATGTGATCTTGGCCTACAGATTTTGTATTTGTTTTTTTGCTTCCTTTTGTAAATGTATTAATAATATTTATTGGCAGACACCCTTATCCAGGGTGACTTACAGGTTACACAAGCATTACAAAAGTGCAGAAATAATGTTCACAAGGGGTCATGTCATACAAACAGGAAGTTAACATGAAAATAGTCCCCTGTCAAAACATTAGAGATCTGCATAAATGCAAGTGGAATATGTACATGCCTTCTCACAGAAAGAGAATGAACGTACAGTAAGCTGAAGTCCAGTGCGTTTTGCATATAAAAATAAATAAAACTATTTTACAAATCATTGTAAATATATAGGCCTATCACTCTTTAAAAAATACTAATTGAAATTGCTATTTTATTTGTATACCGTTAGTCTGCAGTTCCACATTTAAGAGTAAAGCAAGACTATATAAAAAAACAAAAAGGTTTCTCCTTGCAGCTGTCATTGTGTTTAATCATTATGTATTACTACTATTATGATCCAAAACACCTTCATAATGCCACAATCCCAGTGATATGCTTGTCATTACAGTATTTCTACAGATCTTTGAAAAGAAACTCCAGTCCTAAGTTAAACCTGGCCTAAATGATGCTTATTCTAGACTAGGGCTGGGGTTAAATCAAATGTTTGACCCACATGCAGATCGCAGATTACACTGTACTCAGTGGTAGTTTTTGTCTTTGTCAGAGGCTTCCTTCTTCTACACATTAATAACCTCACCATCATGCTCAGGGTTATAATTTAAAATAAATTACATTATGATTTACCTGTCTTGAAATGACATGTATTTAACTAAATTGTCATTTGGTCCTGATCTGTGGGATGAAATGAATAATGGTTTTGGACAATGTTGTCAAAACCTTTCATAACTTTAATTCTCCATTCAAATCTTCAAAACTCTTCTCTGTTTCGGGTTAAACACATTCCCCTTTCCATCTCTGTGCAAACACTGTTGTTATGTAAATCAGTTTTCTTTTAATGTTGTTCCTGGAACTAGACACTGCATTAAATGGTTAAATGTTGTTACAGTTTTAGTAGAACCTGCCCTGATATGATTGAATTGAATACATCTTTCAGTTGTAATTTATTGTAAAATCTCATAGAGCTACCTGTTTGAGTGTGATTTATGTGTGTTCCCCATTGTGTTACTATTAAAAGATGATCATAATATTGCATAGGAAACATATATATCTGAGAAATGTGTTTTCGAGGACTTCTATGCTCAAGGGTCCAAACACAGTTCTTTCGTCTTTTCATGAAATAAAGAGCTGAATTCTGGGTCTTTGCAGCTCTGTTGATGAAGTGACCCATATTCAGAATAGTGTGTGTATCACAAACCTGTTTGGCTGCACATTTTTCTTTCTTTCTTTCTTGTATTAATCTGGTCAGCTTTTTGTGTTGTGAAATTACACACTTTCCTTTACTGAAACCTTTACATTAAATGGTGAATTCACAAGGTCTATAAATAACTTCCTTAAAATACTGAATTACTAGTAAAGCAGTAAAGCATTTAAAAATACATTTGGAAGTGAATTCAGAAAGTAATGCAAGAAATCTGAAAAATTATTAAAATTGAACTGAACTGAATTGAACTCATATTCCCATGAGTCTTGCCTACAACACTTGGAACAGGATGAAACAAGCAAAGAAAAGACATTTATTTAATGAATTTCAAACAATCTTTAAATTGCTTTTGACTAGGAATATATAAATTATGCATACACCACAATATTACTGCAGCTAAATCCCATTTCAAAAAAATATACCTTTTTATAATGCATTTGTATATTCTGGGTCTTTGCAGCTCAGGATTTGGGGGACTCGGATGTTATTCTGTTTTATATGACATTGTTGAAGGTAGATGTTAAATTCTATTGACAAGGTAGACTTGCTTATTGTGTGACAGACGTTCTCACCATGGGGGACTCATGTAGGAGATGTTGAAATTGAGAACCTTCTGCTGTTGCCGCGTGTTGGTCTAGTGGTCAAAGTCAATTCTTTTGGACAGCTAGTGATTTTTCTACTTTGGAGTATTTGGTTTGCCTTGAAAAGGAGGAAGAAAGCTGAATAACCTGTTGTGCACAAGGCATTATCTGTCCCTCTGTCTGAGCTTTCTCTGAAATTGTCTGTGAAGCTTGTCCTCTGATGTAATGGAAAAATACAGAGCATATAAAATTAAGCGCTGGCCAAGAAAGAAGGACAAGGGTATAATATCATGGAAATTAATTCATTTACTTTGACCACACAATATATTTTTTTACTGTATCTAGAGCATGTATAATTTACCTTAAATTATTATAATTTCCCTGAAGAGTATTTTAACTTTGTCAAGCAGCAGCATTGGGTTGAATTTCTTTTCTAGAGCAAGAGACTGCAATTTCCAAACACTAGCAGGTAAATATTTTATTTAACAAATTGTACCTGTTGCTTTTTTTTAATGACTAAAGACAAATACAAAAAGTACATTCAGAGCTAGACTCCAAATGGAAGTTTTCAATGCTTTTTAACGCTTTTAAATCCCATCTTTTGCAGTCAGGCACAGTGTGTTATGTTCTCAACAGAGAATAACTGACATCTGACACCTGCATCCGTCTCACACCATTCTTGGGAAGGTTTGCCCTTAGGTCTAGTATAAGCTCTGGTATTTAAAAGGACATGACGCTCTCTTCAAAAACCTAGAAGTGTAACAGTGGTTCAGGGAGGAGAGCACTGAAACTATTTAACAGAATTGCTGACCTCAATCCCACTGAACACCTTTTGGATGAGCTGGGTTTGTAAATCAGGGATTGAATGTGACATACCAACACTGGCTGCCCAAGTATCAGACAGCATTTTCCTTTGACCAGATTCTGGCTTCCATCGCATGTTTGTTTGTTTTTCTGTGAAACTCCATCTACTAAATAAACAGGTTTTGAATGATTTCCAGATATCTTTGATAAATACATTTAAAGCATTGAAGACATTTTCTAAATGTTTTATATAACACTTTAGCATGTATAGCTTAAACACAAATGCATACAATAATAAAAGATAAAACAACAAAAACAATGAGAACAAAACAATATTGAATTGTAGAAATATTTAATTCTGTAGATATCTTTAAATTGGTGCCAGCTGAGGAATCTGTTATATAATTATAGCCCAACCAATTAATACAGTATATACAATCAGTTTCTTATAGTGTATTTGTGTGTGTATGTGTATGTGTATATCTCTAGAAACCGCATAAATTAAATGCATTATTTTGTTTAAAGTGTACCATTGATCAATACACTTAAATGGTGTTTCTTGACAGGTGGCCATTAACAGTCCAGATTTCAATTCCATAAAAATAATGAGGTTTACGTCAAATACAGTAAATCAAATCTTAAAAAATAAAACCCATTAGAAGCAAATTAAAAACCCAGTCATTGAGATCAGTTTTCCATAGGATATGTCAAAGAAACAAACACTTTGTTTTAAAAGGTTTTATATTTACAGCTGTCAGCTGGATTAAAGTTTTGATTTAATATAGGTCTTAGAAAAATAACTAAACAAAAAAAAACTACCGCAGACAAAATGCCTAAAATCATTAGTATCAAATTTCAACATCTTTCATGGAAACCCAAAAAACTAGACTGCTTGTAGCCACTGCAAAATGGAGCTGGGGGCCACAGCACAGAAGGCCCACTTACACCAGATGCCACATTAAACAAAATGTCTTCACATGGCAATGCACTACACTTCAGTGGTAGAAAAATACATTGTTTCAGTCTGTTCACTCAGTAGAGGCAATGTGATGTGATGCCTTACTGAGCTGCACTACACAACAAAAGCTGAACCGTTCATCTGTTGGAGCAGCTCAGCAGTGTCAGTGTGAAGCAGGAGGGCTTCAGAGCAGCTCAACCAACAACCAACAGATTTATTGTTGCTATTGGGATTGGGGATGCCCCAAGGGGCACTGCGTAACAGGGGTTGGGTGGGTTAAAAGATGTCCAGGGTTTCTTTGGTTTACTGTGCAACAGTGACCCCTGTGTCTTTGCCAGGTGCTTGCAAGCCAAAAGTGTTATCAGTGAGAGAAGCATTCGTCCTCCCTGTAGAGCTGCAGCCCTAGTGTTTGTGTTGTGGACTCACAGTGTGCAAAGTAACAGATGGCCTGAAAATATATGTTTGGCAGAGAGTGTACATGAAGCACAACAAATCCTAGCATTCATTGCTTTATTTTGAAGCATATTTTAACAATTTTCGTATTTTTACTTTATAAAATAATTATAACGATCATAATAACAATATAGTGTAATAAAGTGTTGTCATAGTAATGTTATTGAACAATAAATTACTGAACAAATCTGTTAATTCAATGCATCTGTGCCCATGGTGCCTCCTCACAGACTTTCTGCTCTTCCAGTTTGAACACAGTTGTGGGTCAGTGTTGACGTTAATTTCAAAGTGAGTTGCAGCTCGGCATTGCACACGTAGCAGCCTGCAACCTTGGCCCTTTAGAGCTAGTGTCTTCCGGTTTATATTCCAGCTCAGATCTAAAATTCTTTAAATTAACTGATTATTTACCTTTAAAGTGAAATTTCACATGCCTGAGGTCATATCTGTGATTATTTTAGGGTACCTATAATGCACACTGGTCCAGGACAAAGTTCTCCAGGGTAAAGGCTGCAGACCCATGCCCTACATTGTCCAGCATACTAAAGTGCCACAAAGAATTAAAAATTGAATAGCCAACACAAAATGAGGTAACATGCTCTAGGCAAAAAGGTCACAGGTACACATTACGGCCTATGGAAATGAAACATTCAACAGAATATAATTTAGCCTTGAAAAGCAAACATAATCAGAGAGACAATTACAGTGCGTTCTTCCAGAAAACGTGTGAATCAGATCAAGAATTTCCAAGCAGATTTAATCTTTTTTGGCGTGAATTGAGCTTCAATGGCGAAGAAACAAGTAACAAGAAGTAAAGACCGGTTGGAGCACTTTTACTATAAAAATAGGCCCTTTCCTAATTTGTATAACACAGTTTAAATAACGTTTAATTAATATAAATATACATAAAAACTCTTCTTTCAATACATATTACTTCTGAGTTTTGAGTTAGGAAGATATGCTGCACCAGAGCAGGTAGGTGTGTCGATTTCAGAATATGATGAAATGTCTGATGAAACCAGAAACCACACATGGCCGCATTGCAGCACGCATGTCTTTTCAGTCAAAAGACCCAGTGGAAATCTAAAGTCAAAAGTCAAAAACTGCAGTTGATTCCATTCTTAGGATTCTACAATGCTTGTCTAGGAATTAAAAAAAAAACTTTATATATATATGCAGGTGTAGTTCTTTTGTTTAGTTTTCTTTGTTTCCAAAGACAATGTCATCATCACAATCTCATTAG
Source organism: Amia ocellicauda (assembly GCF_036373705.1). Lineage (NCBI taxonomy): Eukaryota > Metazoa > Chordata > Actinopteri > Amiiformes > Amiidae > Amia > Amia ocellicauda. The sequence continues at coordinate 44,652,295 of NC_089850.1, forward strand.
ATGTCAATGAATAACCCTGCGGAGGGCTACACGGAGCTCCTTCGCTTCATGAGTCCCCTGAACGTGGAGAGACTGTGTAGGCCCGTGGACACTGAGCTGATCGCCGAGCGCTGCTGCAGGTTACAGACACAGCCATTGGAGCGCGGGTCGGGGAAGCGGCCCGGGGAGGCATCCCCCTGCTCCACACAGGTATCTGAAGTGGATAGATCTCGGGGGATGATCATGGGGATGGAGTACTGCAGCTTCTCCCGGCTCTTGTACCAGAGGCAGGAGCACATGGACTGGAAATGAAGCACCTCAGCATAGACGTTACGGAGTCCCCGGCTGGTGCCCCCCGAGGAGGAGGGAGGGTCCGGGACACAGCGGATGTTGCTGGCCTGACCGTTGCGGCTGAGCAGGGCGCGGTGCTCGGCGTCCCGCTTCTCGTCCTCGGCATTCATCGTCATGAAGCGCAGCACCACCAGGTTGAGGAAAGCCCCGATGACCGTCAGGCCCGTCAAGATGTAGATGAAGCTGAAAGCCACGTACTTTGGGTTAGTCTGGAGGGCATTGTCCTTTTGTAGAGCCACATAATCCCCAAAGCCAATGGTGGTGAGTGTGATGAAGCAGTAGTAGTAGGCGTGAAAGAAGCTCCATTCCTCATAGCGGGAGAAGGCAGCTGCCCCAATGCACAGTGTGCTGATGCAGGAGAAGAAGCCAATGGTCACCATATTGGCCATGGAGACATCTGCCCTCCGCATCCCAAGGCACTTCTTTATGCGATGCAGGAGGTACTTGACCAGGGTATTAATTCGCTCACCCAAGCTCTGGAACATCACCAGGGTGAGCGGGATCCCCAGAAGGGCGTAGAACATGCAGAACACTTTCCCTCCATCAGTGCTGGGAGCCGCATGTCCATAGCCTGTGATAAAATACAAGTAGGGGAGGTGTGAAGTTAATTTCCAGGGGGAGAAATGAAAGAACATTTACAGTTACAGTTAGGGCTTCTCTCACAGGTTCACAGGTTTCTCTTGGTACAATAATTGGTTTATTGTGGCTCAGTTTAAACAGGCAGCAATGTTAAATCACATTGCACAGCACAAGCAAACTTTTGTTGGACATAGTCCTAGTCCTACACACTGGAGATTGCCTGTGTAAATTGGTGACTGACTCTGCATTTCCAGGTTTGGGCATCTTTCAGAGAATTGGTTATCGTGTAATTATTACCTAATGGCCAGTAAATTCACTCAGCTGGATGGCAGAAGGGGATAGTCATCCTGGAAGCGGTGGATATGAGGGGAATTGAATCACTGTGCAACTAGTGGAGACACAAAGCAAGCCTAAATGTCCACCCAGAAGAGTAAAGTCCCACAAATTGTCTTCTGATTGAGAGCTCACAGTGATCTGACTGTGGGGAATATATGCGTTTAAAATTGTCTAGCTATATTTGTTTTTTTTTCTTCCTGCTGATCCCAGACACATGAAAAACAATGGGAATCTGACATGGGACATGGGGGTGGGGGATTTAAGCATTCCTGAGGGGTGGAATTCTTTCAGTGGCATAGTACTGAGCTTGGCATGGCCCAGTAGGAAGGATTTGGGCACAGCGGGCCATTCTTGAAAAACATAGATGTAAAATCAGGATGCCCCCCCGCCCCTGCGGAAAGGGTCAGAGGGCAGAACACTCATACTGTACCAAACATACGCAGATCATGAATACACTCAGTGGTGTAGAACAAAGCTCGTCGGCTCCTTTTCAGTACGGTGAGACATGAATTATTCAATAAATGCAAATCCAGTGAGCAAACCCACTGAGAAGTAACATTTCCAGGGGTGATCTGTTCCACTAATAAGGTCTAGACATGTTGTTAGCTTTTAATTAGCCCAGGCTATGAGAGAACCTGCATCTTGCAATGATGGACTATATGTGGATTAGCAGTATCACTTGGTTTAATATCTGTCTTTGTGCTGTCCCAGTGTAAATAGGATTGGTTTGATGTCTAAAAGGTTGCTAATTATAGCAAAAGAGATTGCAAAGATTCAAAGAGATTCATGATGATAGCTCAGTTTAAAAACATTAGGTCATGTCATGTGACACGTATTCAATACATCATAGTTTATAAGTTCACAAATCATTCTCCTAAAAGACTGATAATGTAATTAGGTTTATCATGTTCTTTATGTGCAATCATGGTTTAAGCAACTTTTTCAATTTTACAGAATAAATAAATTATGATCATGCCAAAAAGCTATTTAAGATGTATGTCTTATGATACTTAATTAATTATAAATCATCTGTTTAAAAGCCTTGGTCTCTAGTGTTGTACAAGTAGTTAGTATATGTAGTATTTAGCATGGTCCTATGGTACAAAAAGAAAATATAAAAAAATCTAAAATAATTTTAAAATAAAAATGGCATTCTTACTTGAATGTGGCGTTTCTCAGTATCGTTCCAATTCCACCAGACACATAATGTAGGCTACCTCCCATTGCTTATTTTCATAAGCAGTTACAGAGAAAGAAAAATATTTTTTTTTTATTTGTGGGCATCAGGTTAGTCTGTTAGATAACATGTAATCATGGTGCTGTATTATCAGTGCCCAGGCTATAGAAAATAACTGTCTTAGGAAAACAAACAACTAAAAATATAATCAAGATTTGTTATATAATATCCCACTTCGATAAGCTTGAATAAGAAATCTCAATGCAGGGATGGAAATACAATGAGGACAATTTAGACCCTTTGTCCATCCTTATCTTTCCCATCTTCTTTTAATTAGCAGTTTTAATCGGTTCTTTCATTTGCAGCCCTACAGTTGAGTCTGCCATTTTCTACATCTAAGATAAGACTATCCATTAACATAGCAGCTGCATGCTGTGTATATTTGTGTATTACTCTGGAAAAGGCCTATTGAATCAAACAAAAGTGTATATCAATTAATTCATTCCACCATTCATTAAACAGCTGACACGGGAAACTGACAGTCTCTTAAAACAACAACAATAACGATGGCAAATTTCACATATTGGATAGTGTCCATGTTGTATAAGTTGAATGTGTTCTAGAACAACAGATTTCTGAAGCTTGTGTGCCGTCCTGATCTACTGTAACGTCACTCAGGTAATCTCACCATCTATATTAAGTTGAACTCATTTTTCACAGTGTAAATTATAAATTGATTTAGATGCTTTTCTGCATGGCATGAAGATCTACTTTTTTATGCTACGTGTGAGGCCAGACTATAGGAAGAAGAACTGATACCATACTACAAATTCCTAGGCCCTTCAACCCTACGACTGGGCTGTGGTTCCTGCTTACATTAACTGAAAGCAGTGAATTTAAGCAGATTAAACGAGAAATGATGAAATGTGTAATAAAACTGATAAATAATGAATCGGTATTGGATTTTTGTAGTCTTTCATTAAACGGCCTTTCTCATTTTAATCCCACATAGCTGCATTGCGCACATAGACAGGTGGCAATAAACATATTAGTTTTATTTCATAAAAAGCAGGGAAAAGCTGATTGAATCCCGGAATTATCTAAGTGGATAATGTCCAAATGCGATCGTTATTATGAACTAAGACTTCTGTGGAGCTGCAAAATATCCATCCACCAATTCTGTAATTTGTCTGGACTTAAACAACCTGTTTCTTTACCAGGACTGTTCTCTGCACATATCCATGTCATGTGAGGTCTACCAAAGACGCACAGTGGCTTTTTAAGGGTTATGCTTCTTCTAGCATTATGCTTATAGATAAGGGCATCTGCCAATAAATACATACATACATACATACATACATACATAAATAAATTAAAAAATAATAATAATAATAATAATAATAATAATAATAATAATAATAATAATAATAATAATAATAATAATAATAATAGGCAACAATGGGGCACTTTTCAACTCCTGATTCGATATACTTGAGAATCACTCCTAGATGTTCCCCTGGTGGTGCTAGACTATCTCACCCCCACTGAAAATACCCAAAAGAGAGAAGACAGGCACATACAGTACTATGCAAAAGTTTTAGGCAGGTGTGAAAAAATGCTGTAAAGTGCAATGTGCAAAGTGAGTGAACAGAAGAAACATCTACATGAAATCCATATTTGGTGTGACCACCCTTTGCCTTCAAAACAGCATCAATTCTTCTAGGTACACTTGCACAGTTTTTGAAGGAACTCAGCAGGTAGGTTGGCCCAAATATCTTGGAGAACTAACCACAGTTCTTCTGTGGATTTAGGCAGCCTCAGTTGCTTCTCTCTCTTCATGTAATCCCAGACACCCCAGTTCCTGTGTTTCCGTGCATAGTTGAGTTGCTTGGCCTTGTTGCCACGTTGGAGGAATGGCTTTTTGTCCACAAGTCTTCCATGAAGGACACTTCTGACCAGACTTCTCTGGACAGTAGATGGGTGTACCAGGGTCCCACTGTTTTCTGCCAATTCTGAGCTGATGGCACTGCTGGACATCTTCTGATTGTGAAGGGAAGTAAGCATGATGTGTCTTTCATCTGCTGCAGTAAGTTTCCTTGGCCGACCACTATGGTCTACGGTCCTCAACATTGCCTGTTTCTTTGTGCTTCTTCAAAAGAGCTTGGACAGCACATCTGGAAACCCCTGTCTGCCTTGAACCCCTTCTGCCTGGGAGAGACCTTGCTGATGCAGTATAACTAGCTTGTCTTGTTGCTGTGCTCAGTCTTGCCATGGTGTATGACTTTTAACAGTAAACTTGTTAGCTGAGTTTGACTGTTCCTCACCCAGTTTTATTCCTCCTACACAGCTGTTTCTGTTTCAGTTAATGATTGTGTTTCAACCTACATATTGAATTGATGATCATTAACACCTGTTTGGTATAATTGTTTAATCATACACCTGCCTACAAAATCCCTGACTTTGTGCAAGTGTACCTAGAAGAATTGATGCTGTTTTGAAGGTCAAAGGGTGGTCACACCAAATATGGATTTATTGTAGATTTTTCTTCTGTTCACTCACTTTGCAATTACTTTGTTAATTGATAAATATAATCTATTAACGTCTATTTTTGAAAGCATTCTTACTTTACAGCATTTTTTTAACACCTGCCTAAAACTTTTACACAGTACTGTACATATTTAATCATTCAGGTTTGGATCTGTCAGCTTTGTTACCACACATTTACAGTGTCTGCGGGTTCCTGTCAGAGGGGACCCTCCTCCTTCTTCTTCTGCACATCTGCTCCCTCAGCAGTCCTCTCCTTCTGTGCAGCGTAACTGCCATTTTCTTTTCATTAGTGACTTCCTGATTTTGTAAACCACCAGCCCAGAATACCATATTCGTATTTGTCACACAACAGTTTCATGCTGCAGAATAATAATGTAATAATAGGTTTCAGCTTTTCAAAATTAAATTCACACCTAGGAAATAGTCCTCTCTTTGGATACAGCAGTATTCTAATTGGCATGTAAGCAATTAAAGCAGGAGTAAATGTTTTTTAAATCATGACACCGTTCTTGCATTAATAGATTCCATTTAACTTACATGTCACATCCCTACAGTGTAGCCACGGTGAAAAATGTGTAGCCTACCTCTGAAAGGAAACTCTATTTCCTTGACACAATGTACAGATTACTATCTCAATAAACCTCTGAAACAAAAGCGGCATCATTCACACAATTTCTCTGGTAAACTACATTAGCATGATATGCTATTAGTCAAACTGGATGATTTAATCCCTAGCATTCTTCTTTATGTTTTCAATATGAGCCTTTGACACTAGTATTGGCAATCAACTGTTACTCATTTAGTCCCCAGAAACGCAAACATTGTTTAAATGATTTTCCCTGTCATTGCAAGGCAGAGGTCTCTGGATTTATATAATTAAACAGCAGTTAAGTTTGTCCTCCCTGGAGCATACATTAATGTAGTTAAAGCTGAACGAGCTAATGACAGCCTCTTTCAAGCAGAACATTACTCATTAAATATTAACCAAATATACTCAGATTAAATTACATGTTTTCAGTTTCATAAACATATCTGACAATTAGAGGCATATTGTCAGATGACAAAAACAAAATAAAAACAAAAAAAATGTTGCTGTACATGACACTGCTGTTTCAAGGGCCACAATACAAAATGTGAAAAATAACAAACATTCACTTAAATTAAAACAAACAAATAAACAAACAAACAATAAAGTAACACTTTTAGCTGTGTAACTACAAAAAATTGTCCATCCTTCAGTCCTCATTTTCATGTTCTTTCACATAAATTGCTTAATTTCTCCTTTATTCCAGATTAACAGACGATTTTGGGATTTCAGAAAAAGTAATAGAGGATGACAGGCTGAATTTTGAACATTACTGTGTGAGAACAGTAGAAAGTATTATTTTTCTCTTAACCTGGTGATAACAAGCATTTACATGATACTTGTGTCATAAAGTGATAAACCAAGAGTAACAAGATGTCCCCTCAGGCACTTTTAAACATTTTTATATATTGAAAAAAAAAAAAAATTGAATTTGCAGATCGATTTTAGTGATACGTGATTTCTCAGATGAATATGGTTTATTCACTATGGACAAGGTCAAGAATAATAAATCAACAAAATAACAAATTGTTTAAAAGGACGACACTATAATGGCCTGCATAATAATTTGGCAGAATCCAAAACAGCTGTAACACAATCAAGACATCAGTGGACACATTCCAAGTTGCCTCTTATGAAGAAACACAGCGTACACAGCAGGGAAGACTAGTAAGTTTATTGGCAGGATCCTGGAGTCTAATAAGCCCAAACAAGATATAGTTAATTACATATATAAATAAGCCATTTACAGAATATATAAATATCAAAACTGTCTAACTTGTCCACAGAATCTGCTGTTCTGCTATGAGTAAATTCCTGATTCTAAGTATTAATCTTGTTGATGCCGTAGGGTAAGCATGTTCTCTGGTGAAACAAAACAAGGCAATCTATCAGGCGCAGATTATAGGATATGTTTTATGCTGAAGTGTTAAAGGGAAGCAGTGTTTTGAAGGGTGCTGACATTTAAAATCACTCTCAGATAAGCATGGTAAATAAGTGTCATTTTGCTTACCTGGTACCTCATTTTGAAAAGCACCACAAAAACTTGCAATGCAGAGTTACAGCGTGCTTGTACATCGGTGTTGAGGGTAGTAAACCTATGTGGGACAACAAGCCAAATGCAATAGCCTGTAATCAATTCTTAAAGCAAGAGTTACAACTTGGCCGTGCCTCACTATCTGTGTAATTTCTGATATAGAATACATAGGTAGAATACTGAGTAATATACGCAGTCATTTAAAAATTACAACTTTCCATTCACTGAGAACATTTTCCCATTCCACAAATCCCATATTCCTCACATGGCCATCCTAGGTAATAGTTACATTTAAGGAACTGTATATTGCTGCTTAATTCAAGAAAGCACAGCACTTGAAATTTATGGAAATGTCCTTACTTTGCTTTTTAATGTTATTGCAACTTTTGTTTTTATCATAAGGGAATAATATTAATTAAATGGCAGATAAAGCAATACTGTTTTATCTGCCTGAACTAAGACAGGATAAATCAGGGCTAATGAAATGCATGTTTTAAAAGGACAGAATTTGTACATGGTTTTGTCTACTTTACATGCTTTAAGTACTGACTCGTATTCAACAATATTTTAAAGAAAATACCTAACTTTGCCTAAACGTTTGACTCATGATCTTGTCTTCAAACACACCGTTATTATGAACTTTTCAAAATGATATGCTCTGTTATCACTGATAATTGAATGAGAACAAGTGTGGACTTGTTGTATACTACATACATATATGTAATAGTCAATAAAACACTTAATGGCACTTCCCCAACACAAAATGGTTTCAGGCCATTAAGGAAATTGCAAGTACACCTGTATGCTAAATCAGTTTCCAGTTACCTATTATGAAGGGTAAATTTAGGGATAAAATATATCTTGTGCAGATGGTGTAGAGGACCTTCAAACAATTTGCATGTAAATACAATAATTGAGAATGAAAAGATATTTCAGAAAAATGTATCCTGCCATTTTTCAAATTGCACACCTGTCATGAAAGCTAGAATTGGCAACAACAGATTACAAACCGAAAATATTCTTCAAATTCAAGACATGCAACCTGCAGATGTACTTTTTCTGATATAATTAAACTATAACTAAATACAATTAAATAGACAGATTTTAGACCAAATGATAAGCAATTTTATACTGAAGATTGTGCTCAATACAAAACAATTCAGGTTAGAGGTCAACCGATTTATCAGTCGGCCTATTAATCGGGGACGATAACAGCTTTTTGAAACAATCCAATCTGCAAAAATGAATGCCGAAAATGGCCAAAAGTTTTTTGGGGTTGTATGCATGAATGTCCTTGTTATAGGGGAATAACACGGCCTCTATTGGTGAAATGAAAACCATCACTGACTCCTCATGGAGTTTGTCCCGTGTGACTTGGCTCAGCATTTTGGCTGCAACTTCAGATTGATGTTCGCTTAACAACTTCGGCTGAAAGAAGAGGTAGTGGTCAATAAAAGTTGTCATGACACAGTCAATCCAACATTGAAAACAAACAAAATAAAATGGAAGGTACTTTGTTTACGACTCTGGCAGTATTATAAATAGCTACTTAGCACTTATATCATTTTAGAGCTTTCAGACAGCAAAATATACCCACCGGATTATTTTTTCTACTGAAGAAATAAATACTCTCTTTCAAGGGGATTATACCATTTATTTGAGCAGGAAGTACAATCAATATTATTTATGTCCCCTACGTAGTTTAGTTGTGAAGAATAACAATTGCTGCGTTAAAAATATTATAAAGAATTATGAAGTTATTGTACATATCTACAGATAGCAACTTTATCTGAAAATAAGTAAAGTACCCAAAATTTGTTATTACTGGAATTTCATTATTTGTAGTTTATTTTCATCGATTATCCAAAAAGGGTAATTTTGAATTAATGCTGTAATTTTTTCAAAACCTTTCTAATCAATTCATTCTTCATAACTCCCTAATTTTGTATACATTTTTCACAAATTTCCACAATTTGGACTGTTATTTTATCATTTATTTGGAATTGATCTATTTTATTTATTTATTATATTTATTTTATACTACACTATATTTTAGTTCATACTGTTTTTTTTTTTATAATCAATTTTACATTGAGTGTATATATTTTATGCAATATATTGATTAAAAAGGGTAAAAAAATTTAAAAATTGGCCGATTAATCGGATATTGGCTTTTCCCCCAACCCTGATTCTTGTTAACGGTATCGGTTTTGAAAATCCACTATCAGTCGACCTCTAGTTCAGGTCTATGGATGTGGCAGCTGAAGAGAAAAAGTTCACAAATTAATTGATACAAGGGAGACCTGAGCTAGCTGTTACTTCTGGAGTTTGATATGGATTTTTAAACATGAAGGATTTGAATATTTTCATGTCTCAGTGGCTTTGAACATTTTTCATGAGACATGCAGCTTATGCTTCCCTTTTTCATTATGAATTGTTACTCATGTTTACAATTTGAAACATGCAAATTATTTGAATATGTTAACAAGCCTCAGTGCTACATAAGCTCTTAAGAAGTTCTAACATGACCCTCTGCCACATTGTAATTCATTTTTAATAAAGTCAGGTGAGGAAAATTTGCTGACAGTACTTCAGATCATAGGTTTAGGGAGGGTGGGGGGACTTTTTCCCCCCAATACTGAGCGAGCGTCAATTTGTCCCCCTCAATCATAGGCCAAATTTACAAGGGGGACTTTTTGAAATATCAACATATCCAGAGCTTCAGCAAGAATTTATACTTATTTATTAAGTTTGCTCACTGTCAGTCTCATCACTAATCACTAGCACCCTTATTTATTCACAATGTATTCTGTATGTTCCCATTTGATTTGCTCAATTGTGTGCACTTCTAATGTTTCCTATTGCTGCATGAAACAGACAAGGAAAAAGAGGATCATAGCCATCCTCAGAAACATGGCTGGCAGGAATTGGTTGCTAATGCTACAAGAATCCTTACCCCAATGCAACCTGTAACCACTATTCCCATATCCACCATCAATAAATATGAGGCTTTCCGAACAAGCAGTCACTGAAATTATACAGTATCACAACTCAGCCCTGGCCTGGACTTGCAATGACCCCTCAGAGCATGCAGGGCCTACTCTGAGCTGTGTCTCATGGGCATAAACCCACACTCCTGGACACCCTCATATGGATTCTGTGTAGATAATGAGCTGCAAGATTGTTGTTGCTGTCCACACACAGTGTATGAACTGTTGTCAGGCATTAAGCAAAAAGCAGCACCATGTAGTATTAACCCACAATGCTTCAGTATGGTTCCCCAATAGGCACACTCTTTCATGAGGGCACATTGGGTACATAGGCCTTATGCTAACAATAAACAAAGCACTAATGGGGTATCTGTCTGTCTATATTAATGTAGCTGGTCTTTTCTGATACACAGTGTAAATTGCTCAAGTATATGGTTTTCCTGCCCCTTTGAAATGGGATGGTCAAGCAACGAACCCAGAAAAAGAACATGCCTGAGAGTCCATCCATTGCTGATTTGAATCTCTTTCATTATACTGTCATATTAGGATTCCTACCATGCTGTAACCTGTAACAAATAGATTAGCTGGAATAGGGTTCAAGCTATTTTACATCCCATAACTGTGCCAAGAAGCATCATTTACTTGGTCTATAGGTAAGTTTGCATCAGTCTGTCTTATGAAATTCACTGTAGCATTAAAATGTACATCTATCATTGTTCATAGAAAATGCCACACATTTCACATCACAGTATGAACAGTGAGATAGAGTACCTCATAATGATGCGTGATATTGATCCAATGTATTTTTATTTATTACTATTATCGGCTGCTTCATGAAGGCTTTGATAGATAGGTGTGGTTACGTCATAAATAGAGGTGAATTTCAAGAGGAATTCGAACAGCCACTTGATGAGTCCATCAGCAAAGGATAAGATCATTAGTAATATATTAATATTCAGAAAGACTAAAGGATGAAGTTTCCCTGCGGTGAGTCATGCTCTCTCGGTGTCGTTCTGCCGCCTCATTTGGAGCAGAAATCACGACCGCGGTTCTGACATGCACACCAGCAGAAGCAGTGACATTTTAATTTCAGGTTGAATGTAATGCTTAACTGGTAGGTATGACTCAGACTCTTACCTCACTTGACTGGTATATTCCTGCAGGGGCTTAGTCAGACCTGAGCCACTGCAACAGGCAGTCAGTATAATTTAGTCATCAGGATCATTATGGTGGGGACTTGTTGCACATGGAAAACCCAAGTGCCCCATTCTAGATAAAAAGAGAATATTTACAGGCAGAAAGCACACAATTCAGAAACCTGAGCCAGCATTCAGTAGTTTGTCTGATCGAGTATAATTAATAATTTGTTTTCAGTTCAGTTCAAGGGTTTCAGCTAAAGTAGACTATGACAGCGGTCTGCTAAATGAGTCATCATTATCTCTCTCTCTCTCTCTAGTAAATCTATTTAATATATTTCTCCTTTTGTCTAAATACTTAACTGAAATGTGCAGTTTTCACACAATCCAATAAAAGCACAAGTGCCACAATTTGAAATTCAGAGAAAAAATGAAACATGACAGAATGGCATTTCAGCTGAAATGGATGATAATGTTCTTATCCTCACCTTTAATATAAAATAAGTGAGAATTTAATGGGCACCTTAATAACTATTTACACCCCCCGTATGTGTCAGATTTGGAAACAAATTAAAATGTATTAACCTGTGAATACGGTGCCTCATCACTGTAGAAGAACCTTTCAAACCTTTTTGATTTAGTTGCCACCTACAATAGGTGTAAAATAGTTTGATAATATTTTTACTCAAATGGGAAAAACTACAAATTCCACAGAAATTTCTACCCAGCTATGGTGGTCAAGATCCAGTAAAGTAAGATAATGTGTTAATGACGTGCTTTGATTTTACATATTGTTAAGGGTGGGGATGATAATCTAGTTAAAAAAAAGGTCTGGGGGTGTAGTATAGGTTGTAGATCTGACATAATCAAGATCTCATTTGGCTTCAAGGAATAGAAGCAGCCCAGCAGCATCGAACCACAACAGCTCCTCTGTGCCAACAGTTATTAACTCATAACATTAGGTACCATTTCAAAACTAAATCTTAGATGAAACACCTGTGCATGGAAAAGCCCCATATACTCTCTCAAGTGCTCCATTCTGTTCTCAAGGTAAGAGAAGATACGAGTCTAATTCATCTAATCTGTCATTTCCTGTTATTCCTGTTATTCTGTACTTTCATATCTCTTTGTGTGGTCTTAGTCATCCACTGTTGTTCCTGTGTACATTTTGTATTTCCCAGAGTAATTAGATCTTTTGGCAGAAATAAGCCCTAAAGCCTAAATGTGAAGAAATGTATTTGGGAAGTACATAAATGTGGGACAGGAGTCACACACAGCGTTTCACCCATGAGCTTCAGAGAACTTCATATTTACATAACATTAATTTTGTCACATTTCCTCGTACTCGGCTTGGCAAGTTTTTTTTTTTTTCAGAAGCTATTTTTGTGAGCAGTTGATTGGAATGGCACGCAAAAAGCTAATCAGGGCAAAAAAATACTCTCTAATAGTCTCTTAGAACGCACATAAGATGATATGCAGCAATTAAGAAATGAAAGGACAGGAAACTGCAGATGAAGAAATTATTCTTTAAGATGATAAATCTTCACATCTACACAACAGCCTATTTGACAGTGAGAGGGGGCTCCCCAACCACATGCTATGCTAAACCAGCTAAAAGAACACATCTGTCACATGAGCCAAGTGTCCACAGCTTTCCTAGTTCCAGTCCAGTCCATACACAGCTGGGATTGCAGTAAGATATGTAATGAAAAGGATTGCAGACATGACTATTGTAATTTATTCAACTTTCTTAAGGTCTCATAGACCGGGGTTACACAAAGTGTACACATGAGTGCTCTACAAAGCTCACATCACCAAAACGAGCTCACACACAAGGAGCACTGTTATACAATGATACTTTTATCATCAGTGCTGAGATTCAATTAAAAAAATGGACATACCTGCCTGTTGCAAATTATAACCTCTGTATTTGGTGACAAAAACAAAAGCCACCACATGGTTTCTAATGTACAATTAGCAGGATTGGCCAAACCTTTGATTTTATCCTGAAGCTAAATTTGAGTTTGTTATTTTTGCTTCTGCCCAGGCAGTTCTTGAATTTATTCTTGCAACACCAAATAAAATCATGCATCTGAGGAAAGAAATTTCCTGTCCTGGAATTACTGAATTTATTTTATTTTGTCATCTGTTCAGTATAAACCAGACCATATTAATATTTTTCAAAATCCACTCCAGCTTCCAGAACACAGACGATCCGTTTTCTGGTGCTGCATGGTCATTTTAAGGTGCCAATCCCTGTACGCTCAAGAGTGGATTCACTTCCCTGTAGCATGAACTTTAGAGTGGAATAAGCAGAACACAAATACAATGGGCTATGAATGCTGGTCAAATTTGCAGTACATCAAAGCTGTCATTACGGCTTACTATCGAAAGTGACATAAAAGGACACTTCTAAGAAAAGGGCTGCCTATCCAATATAAATCCAACATGGGGAATGACAGGCTTCTTAAATTATTGAGCAAAAGTGCAGGTGAGGGTCGGGGTGGCCAAACTGTACTGCGACAGTCTGTTATCCTATTGCTCACAGGGTTGATCATCCATTTAAATCATACAGGAGTGTCTGATCCTTAAAGGCCCTTGACATGGTTTCCCATTAAGGACAGAACCACTTTATGTACCTCTTGTCTTGTGCACTGCATTGGGGCTCACTTCTTTGGAGCCAACATGCAATTTCTAATTATTCATTCATTTCTAATTATAGCTTCAAGTGTTGCCTTTCATCTGCTAGCTCTTCTCTGCAAGCTATCCCCTTTCTGCAATATGAATGTTATTATCTTGGGTTTTGCCATTTTGCTCTTGCTATTAGCTGTCAACTTATTTTAAGTATCAGGCTCTCAGCGCTTTGTGGTCACTATGTTTTGTTTTGAAACTATGTTAATTTTATGTCTACAATTTATTTTCTCCACATCAAGTTCTGATGTAATTTACTTTGCCCTAATTTTATTTAAAGCTCCTGCAAAATGAATAGATGTATTTGTTGTATGTGTGACCAGACCCCTGTTCAGATTTGAGGCAAGGCTCAGAGGGCCTGATCTGTCCAGCCCCAGAGTAATAAACCCACTATGCCAGAAGACAAGTTTCCTGACACAGGAGGTTTGAACTCTCCATCCGCTCCAGATTAAATGACATCACTGTAGCAGGCTCGATATACATGGGAACAAATGTACAAACTGGGTTCAATTCAAAACATCAAGTAATTTTAAGCCATCTGATCTAAAGAATGATAAACTATGATCAATGCAGTGGCTACTTTAGGCAAGATATTACAATAGGCAAATAAACAACCATGTAAATAAATAAGGGAAGAGAAAACAAGTTACTCCAGAATACAGTAATTCCTCAGAAAATACTACTAATCGTGCAAGTAAAATATTTTTAAAAAGGACTACAGTGTATATATTTTCATAATTATTTGATAGTGTAAACTAAATGCTAGAGGATGGGTATGTTAAAGGTGAAGCTGATATAAAGTTCTGTTGGCCACACTTGCATTTTCCTTGAAAATGACAGATAAATGTTTTATGTGTAAATGTTTTAATTGTTATAGTTGAAGCTATGTTTAAAATTAGTATCTTTCTTTTGAATAAGTACCTGTGTGTGTGACTACCCCTCTGATGATCAATGAATACATGTATACATTTACTGCTATATAGTTTTTTTTAAATAGTGTTTATATATTTAATTATTTATATTTTCTTATTTTAACTCTCACATGTCTAAAACACACATTGGTAGTCATCTACAGTTTCCATTGTGTTTAAGTGATTTTGCATTCATTTGGAGCTGAAGATCGTAACACTCTTTCATTTCTTGCCAATTTTCAAAGCTTAACAGCTTAAAAGCTTTGGTAATTTGGAAAGATTTTATAAATAATAGAAAGACAGAGCTTACAGATTGTTTTTTGATATCTGATTTTGGAGATCTAAATATTTATGATAAACCCATATTTTTTATTTCTGCTCTGCCGTGCTCCATTATTGCTGGGGATAATTTTGTTTTGACTAAGCTGTAAAAAAGCTCAGTAAAAGCATAGCTGCTTAATTTTCTGATGGTAGTAACCAAGTAACAAACAGATTAAAGAATTACATAAAATAAAAGCTGATGGGGGGGTGGGAGGCATAAAAACTTGCATATCTGATATAATAATGTTGAGCAATCACCATATGAAAGGAAAAAATGTGAATTATAATCAGGACCTTCAAAAGACTGCAGTAAATTAATTTCAAACAAAGCTGTTTTCATATGAAACAGCTACTAATAATGGTGGATACAGCAGGACAGGTGCACATTCCCTAGCACACATTCTATTCTAATCAGGCAAAAATCTGAATCTGAAAAATCAAACTGAAGACCCATAAAAAAAAAAAATCATTAAAAAAATCACAATTGCAGGCTGTATACATACATACATACATACATACATACATACATGCAGTAGGTTTTCTCTTGAAAGTGAAAAGTTCCAGGTTTGGTTCAGCTCTCCACAAACACTGTTCTTCCTTTGTGACTTTCATCAGACTAGTGCCCAAACTAGAAGCACTTGACAGCTGCACAATGTTCAAATTCAAAACACTCTATTCCTCTTGCCGTATACCCAGATCAATACTATTTTAGTCTCTTTACCCTTGTAATGACATTAACTATTTTTGTGTGCTCTATTTACTTTTCAGTCTCTTTGTTTTCGGTGTATATGACCCCAAATGTACAACACACCCACTGTCCCAAAACAGCTGTTCCTCTCACTGTGTCTTTTGTTTGAATCCCTCCTGCTCACTCATTAACTGAACCAGACCATCCCTAAATGTTAAAGACCTGTACATTTTTAATAAGGTTGTGTCACACCCTCGGGTCATGAACAGAATATGGTATTCCACAGCCCTCCCCATCTGTACTTTCGGCAAGCGATGTTGAACCAAAATAAATTGAGGTGGCTGAAGCCATTAATTGATTTGTTATTCAGATTCATGTAATCTGTTTCTGGAGAAGCCACGACTGTGGCATAGGTTTATGTTAGCTCATAAAACATTACAGTTAACCATAATGTGCAACTATGGCATAGTTAACAAGACACAGCGGACAAGATATATATACAAAAAAGGAGTTACATGAAAAAGTCTAGAGGGCATCTTATTTTGTTCAAAGTTGAAAAACAAAATGCAATTAGAACTCTGTTACTAAGCAACTAAACAGCAGTCTAATTCAATTTATCAGTTGTTTTCTGCTTCAACTTCAACTTCAATGCTTCCAGTGCTACCAGTCAGTTTCCCGTGCTGTTTTCTCAAGTTTAGAGTCCCAGTGAGATCGCAGTTAATGCATTTATTAGTGTTGCCTGAGGTTCTCTTGCAGTTATGCAACCCCATGGCCTAAATGCATTCACAATATACAATATAATAAACGATTGCTAGATCACGTCAAAGCAATCACTCAGCTTTCATGGTTAATTCTTACATTTTAAAACGTATCTTACAGCTAAATCTCTACCCGGACTCTCATTTATATAAATGTTTACTGTATCTCTCACAGGTTTTAAGGACATGCATATTTAAATGTATAATTTTTAAATCTTAAGGACTGTGCTCCACAAGAACAAGAGCTTCCCACTTAAAATATTTCTGTATCATTATATGCATTAACACATATACTTACAAAAAAAGTTTTAAAAAATCTAGCGTTAACACAATATTATACACTTTTGTGAGATATTATACAAGAGTGATATTTGCCCCAGGTCACAGAGCCATGCTTAATGTAAACTACTGAATGAGAGGTCAATCGAGGTCAATATTGAAAACAGTTATGTAATGCTCAGGTGGAGGAAAAAGATGAGGATCCTTTGATTTTCCAGGATCCTGTCCAGGCTCTTATAAAGAGGGAACTTAATATGTAAAATACACACCAACATTTTATTTCCCTTTTAAAAATGCAGTTAATATAACTAAGACTTAATAAGCCTCCCATAAGTCCATCCTAGAATGGGGCAGCAGTGAGTCATTGGCTGAAAGAAGACACTCCACTATGTGGCAGTTGACTTAATCTGGAGGCCGTGGGCTGTTTCTGTTTGTATCTCTTTTTACGTGCTATTTTGTGCATTTTCCACACCAATCCGAATAATTATTTAATCTTTAGAAAGAAAGATTTTGGTCACAGATCACATGAGGTACTTTTGGAAAGAATAATTAACAATGATAAATGTATATATTATAAAAATAAAAATAAACATACATGTATTGTATTCTGTCTCGGAGGGGATCCAAGTTTCAATCTACGTGCTCGCCCATTCCCTGTCCCCCTGAGTCTGCACTGAGAATCAGAGCTTGTGATGAGATGCAACGTCAACACAACATCTCCATTCATCTTCACATCTTCATAATCCTGAACCCCTTAGCTATCACTTAAGGTTTTCCAGCTCCCTTAAAAAACTCCACCCGTAACAAACAATTCCTACTACACCACCTTTCAAAACATATATTACTATACATTCACCCTTTTTTAAATGCTTCTGTCCTGTGTAATTTATGCCATACTGATTTCAGAGTTGACAGGATTATGCAGAGACCAAAAATAGCAGCACTGGCACCCTCTAGGACCCTTTGCGTTTAATCTGTGGCAAAAAGTAAATCTATCCTGGTGCGTCACATCAGCAGCTACTGCTTAATCCACTCCCAATTCTGAAGGGGAAAACAGGCCCATATTAAATAAAAATAATCAGGCTGGAAGCCATAGATTGCCTCACAGAAGTTTTTGTTTGGTTGGTTGTTGTTTTTTTATACGGTTATTTTTAACATATAGCATAGGACAAACGTTCCCTGGCTCAGCATTTAATAAATGGCGCTGCTTTCTAATGTAGGATGTTCAATATTATCTGGAAAACATTAAACATTAAAAAAGTTTACATAATACAATCCTGAAATATATGTGTGAGGGATAATCTCCAGTTCTGAAAGAAAAAAACTATTGAAATAACATTTACTTTTACATTTCTGACGTTTGTGGAGCAAACATGTTCCCACTCTTTCAAAAGGCTGCATTCTGTTTCAGAACAAACACAGTGAAATCCCTGTTGACTCACCCAGGCAAAGAAGGAAAACAAATATGAGAGAAAGAAAAAAATGCAATGCTGGAAAGCAGTTCTAGATCTTAGGGAACTTATGGAAGGTGAGTTGGAATCCATGCTGTGCTGTGTGCCAGCTGTGTCTGAGAGCAGCCAACACCGGAGGATCAAAACCAGTGCTGTCAGAAATGGGGCAGGGAAGTCAGCTGAGGGATTCTGGGTTGGATTTGTCACAAGGCTTACAGCGAATTTACAGGACTGTGTAGCATTCTTTGCCTGCTGTGACTGTGTCTCACCTGCTAATCACTTTCCACTGTTTCATTCTGGGCAGTAGTGTGGAAGGGTGAAATCAAATGCACACCCACATATATAGGAAGACAGGCATTTGTGTGTTACCATCAATTATCAAAATGTCAGACTGTGAGTACTATGTCATAAATATAATGGCTATTATTATAAAACATATAATGTGGATTTTCCTTTTCAGCTCACATGGGAAACCATGCACATAAAAACAAATATCTTTCTAATTGACCCAAACGACACACCCTTATTATTCTACAACAATCTATCTGCCATATCCTAAATTAGCACTTAAATGAAAACAATACAATTTCCATTAGGAAATAACAATTTGCACAGTTTCCTTTCATGGAAACTTTTAACTTTGGCAAGAGAGCAGTTTCCATTCTGTCACAGGGAGGAGCATTCCTTGGTGATTGAATAATCCCAGAAAAGCACTTTGGATCAATGACTTCATTTCGTTCTGAAGACATGCAGAAATCCACAAGATCTCAGAGGTAAATCAAGATAATACACGTGCCTGGCTTCTGACAAGCATCAAACATTAAGCTGAAAGGTTTAAAATGTATTTTTCATATTAGATAAATTGGAGATGTTTTTTGCAAAATCACCATCAAATCTGAAAATGACTGTGACGCTTGCCACTAATTGGCTGCATATGAGATTTCATGGTCCGTAAAGGTCATCTTCTTTTCATCTGTTAGACTTAGAACTAGATCAAACGTGATGACAGACACAGATTGAAGCAATATTTTCGGATTCCTTTGCGTCTCACACTTAGAAAAACAGGAAACATCAGCCGCTCTATCAGCTCACAAACACTGAGAACATAAATGTCTACTTTCTAATTTCATTGATCAATTTGTCCATAAATGAGTTACTTTTCTGGGGAGGCAGACACAAGCCATGTATCCCCTTGCTCTTGCTTTTTAACTCTATCCATCACAGACCTGCAATCTGTAAGTAGTGATATTTATGGGTATTCTGAAAAGGACAAGTCTCCAGAGGCATGAATACAAATGTAGAGGCAAGCACACTCACAATAAGTAGTGTAATGCACTGAACTAAATGTCATTACTGTGAACCCATAATAAGGACCACAGTTGGGACATAATGAAAAAGCTGCAGGAGGTGAATTATTGATGTTTTAGAATTTAAAGGCTGTCCTGTGGGGAACTATGTTTTGTCTCTTTCATGACAATTGGTTAATATATATATTACTTATTTTGTTTTTGTTCATATCGCACAGAATTTCATACTAATGTTAATTATTTCTAATCAGAGTAAGCTTGGATGCCTATGTTATTAAAAATAAATATAGGTAGACAGGCAGACAGATAGATAGATAAATAAAAACTGTGTTTACTCATCACTGTGTGTTACTGCTTTCTGTAAAAGTTACATATGGTGATTTGTCTATGGAGTTATATTTCTTGAAATAATGACTGTCGAGGCCTTCAAAAGCCCTCAGTCACAGCTTGAGTGTCTACTTTGGACAGACAAACTGGTGTTTTGCTCCTGGTGTTTTGAAATATTGCTATTCCAGGATCGCACAGCAGACAGTTTCACACACTGTGGCTGTGAGCCACTGTGTTGAACGATGAGCAGGAAACCAGAACCGACACTGTAGTATCTAGTGTGAATTCACAGGCCTCCTTCTGCTTTCTGTTGATTTCTTACACACAGCCCCAACACTCAGCTATTGTAAATCAACATTTAATGATTAAGTACTACAGACATATTTCTCACTCCTTTCAATATCTTGGTTATTTTATGTATTTTTCAAAACAATTGTGTTTCTCCTATTAATATTATTCAACAGTACAATGCTTAATGTATGTTTAAAATAAAGAACTCTGTGCTGTCTGTAATTGTATTGCTGCTATACATATACTAATAAATTATGTTCAATTACAGTTGTAGTTGTCAGAATTAAATGCCTGTCACCTAATGTTAATATATTAGTCTTGATAAGCACAAACAAATGTAATTGTAAACATTTGATAGTAATGGAAACAAGCAATTATGTACTTTTGAGACCATGCCTGTTCCTCTAGCACCGCATCACACATATGGTATGTAGGCTTCTATAGAGCTAATGCAAATATTACATTCCAATTAAATTCCAAATGTTAATTACTGATTAATCTTTTTGGATTAGTGCCTACTGCCCAGCTAGCATGTGGGCAGTGCTCATAAATTAGAGAACTTTAGAAATAAACCTTAACAAACAACAGCATTTAATGCCCATTGTTTAAAATGAATAAACCTATAGCATGAGTTTAAAAAGAAAACAGTGTTGTATATCAGTTCAATCTATTTTGGGGAAGAAAAAATAATGAAAGGGCACCTATTTTTTTACTTCCCAGACATATTTTAGTGCATGAACTTAAACGTATCGGTGAGAGAGGTTCTAGCTGTGGGATTTGGCTGTAGGAATTATCACACTCCCCTTGAAAGTCAAGACTAACTTTGTCATCATGTTTTATTTACTAAATCCTTGCTGAGGATTCAGTAAGTGCTTGTAAACATAGCCTTCACCTGCTCAGGTAACATGCATTCCCATTATCAGTAGTGTTGGTTTCAGTGTGGGTGTGTTTGGGTGACTGTCTGCTTGTCGATTATAGAATGTGCAGATATTCTGTTTTAAATAATAGTACATTATTTATATGTTGTATATTACATTTAAACAAACTTTACTGCTGTAGATGTTTGTTTTAAAAATAGATAAGATTTCAGCTAGTGGTTCAATTAAGTGCACAGATTAATCGAAAAACAACAGACAGGAAATGATTGGCTTAAAAAGAATATGATATTAAAATGTCAAAAACAACACCATTGATAGATAGATAGATAGATAGATAGATAGATATGTAGATGGATGGAAAGACGTACAGGCTAGCAGGCAGGCAAGCAGGCTGTAATTTAGTTGTTTTTTT
This sequence comes from Amia ocellicauda, assembly GCF_036373705.1. Taxonomy (NCBI): domain Eukaryota; kingdom Metazoa; phylum Chordata; class Actinopteri; order Amiiformes; family Amiidae; genus Amia; species Amia ocellicauda. The sequence goes on from NC_089850.1 coordinate 44,673,824, forward strand.
TTACCGGATTTTTTTTTTTTTAATACTGTGATATTTACTCTCTATTTGTTTTTCATGCATTATCCATTTTGACTGAAATGCACTTCAATTCCTGAAAATATGAAGAGCTGTCGGGAGTATTACTGTCATACTTAAATGGTTTAATTCCCACTGCCGTGCTCAAGTACGCACAGAAATGTAACCGCTTTTGTTGCTGTTGCTGTCGTCACTCTTTTAATCCAGTTCAGCAATTTATCAATACAATTTCAAAAACAAAATGGGTTAGTGTACCAAATGGTAAGGATAGATTATTCAGTGTTGAAATTTAATCTCCCTTGAGGGAGGCTTCTTGTAATTCCTTAAGGAGAACTCAGCAGAGCTATCCAAACAGCCCTTGTGTGATTTGTTTCTCTCAGATATGGTGCTAGAATAGCTGTGTGGTTAATATGTTTACTACTTATTATTATAACAATCTGTTCTATGGTATGTCTTAATGGCTCCTTTGTATAAATAAATTGGTACTATTTTTCACTAGAATCATCATATTGTCTTGTATAATTTGCAATGTAACATTTTACATCGAGTACTGAAACTTTGTTTTTTTGATTGTTCTTGAAAGACGATTTAAAACTGTCCAGTTACATGGTCTGCTGCCACAGTGGTAGTAATCTCAAAAGTTTTTCCTTTCTTTTTTTTTTTAATATTGTTGATAGCTGGGGTAATGGATGCACATTTGCACCATTTGAGTTAGCTTCTGGAAGCAGCTGCTGTTCCAAACAGACATCTGTTAGATGAGACGAATGGGTGAAGGAGATACACTTCCACCATTAGAGACTGTATCATTTTACTTTGTGTCCCGCACTCACAGGTACGGTAACGAAAGAAAGGGAGATACCGTTTCACAATCTGACAAATACCAAGTGTCACAAATCCGCTCAGGACACACTTCAGCTTCAACGTGCACTTCACATTGTTTGCAATATTCAGAGTCCATTAGGAAAGAAGTGGTACAGAAGTCCATGATTTGTTTCCAAAACCACCATGCAAAGTGCTGCACATAAATACCCTCGCATATTATCCATGTGGACAGGGGCATGACATTTGAAAGGGGCTTGGGTTACAGGAAGGACAAGGATACAGTGTGAACCTTTTCTTCACTGGGCTGGAATCCATATTGTAAAGCTATCCTTTAATATAGCAGAACACTCAACACCTGGTTACTGGATTTCTCAAGGTGTAATGATCATTTTGGATTCCTGATCTGGATGAGAAAGTTCATACAGATTCTCCTTTTAAATGTCTAAGCAAAATAGCTTACCTTTCAAACACAACTTGTTAAAGCATTTAAAACTTCGTATATCTGGCTGTATGCTACATAAATATATAACTGAACCATATTTAAATGTAATAGAAAAAAATGTATTTATGTATATATGTCCTCGATATATAGTGCAATGTATACATATATGTTTCTAAATTGATTATAAATAGAATTAAGATACATTTAAGTGTCCATTTCCTTATATTTCTGTACCATGTTGGTGGCCTTGTGTGTCATGTTGCTATGTGTTTGGTAATTAACACACAAATTAAGATTTGGTTAAGCTCTTACAAAAACAAATAATTTTCACCAGGAGTAGATAACAAGTCAAGTGATTTTATACCTTTGCGTTGTTTTGGGGGTACAATTAAAGTCTGAATTTGTATTTATTCCCACAAAGGCTGATTGCTGTAGCTTTAAAAACACATTTTATTTTATTTTTAAACAATGGCCGGGCATGTGGTTGCTGTGCTTCACAGATGCGGAATATGTGGCCGAGTTACATAAGGTAAGCTGAGACGGCTAGTTTTCATGCTACAGTTATCTAAGGAGACAATAACAGCAACCTTTACTGCATAAGTTGCTTTTCATGTCAAGTATCCATTAGTGCTGTATAAAAATAAATAGATAATAAGGTAGTAAAACAAACATTTACTTCATTTGAGGGATGGTTAAGCAATTTTTTCTTTGTTTCTTTGTTGTGTTTTGCTTTTAAATTAAATGTAAAAGTCCGTAGCAAAATGTTCCAAGACCACAGATTTGGAGCAGAAGACAGGGAATCCATTACAGGAGATATTATCCCCAGTATTATCTCTAGTATCCCCCTTTACACTGGCACAAAGACACTTTGATGTGTGACGGATAATATTCAGTAATGGAAAAGAGTCTGAACACGCCTGCCACCACAAGATCCACAAACCGGGCTTAAAAAAAAAAAAAAAAACAATGTGCATATATATCAAGCAGGCAGAAATTCCGTGGGAGAAACACCCGGTGCGTCTGCAGAGTCTTCCATAAACCCTGTCTAGCATACGTTATGAATTGCTACCCTTTATGAGATAGCCTAAAATATCTAATATGACTCATTTAGTTAGTTATATGTTTCTATATGCAAGTTAAAATGAGTTCCCAAAAAATATGGAATTTTGCAGTAGTGTTGCTTTTTATAGCCCAAATTGTTAATCCATGAATGTATTCATCTATATACAGTTAGGTCCATAATTATTTGGACAGTGACACAATTGTCATCATTTTGGCCCTGTACACCACAACAATGTATGTCAAAGGAAACAATCAATGTGTGCTTTAAGTGTAGACTTTCATCTTTAATTTGAGGGTAGTTACATCCAAATTGGGTGAACAATGTAGGAATTACACCCGTTTTTATATGTGGTCCCCCCAGTTTTAGGGGCTCAAAAGTATTTGGACAAACTAACCTAATCATTCATTAAAATGTGAGTTTCAATACTTGGTTGCAAATCCTTTGCAGTCAATGACTGCCTGAAGTCTGGAACCCATAGACATCACCAGATGCTGGGTTTCTTCCCTGGTGATGCTCTGCCAGGCCTGCACTGCAGCTGTCTTTAGTTCCTGCTTGTTCTTGGGGTGTTTTGCCTTCAGTTTTGCATTCAGCAAGTGAAATGCTGCTCAATTGGATTCATGTCAGGTGATTAACTTGGTCATTGCAGAACATTCGTAGTTGCTTTCGTAGTATGCTTCGGGTCATTGTCCATCTACACTGTGAAGCACTGTGAATGAGTTTTTAAGCATTTTGTTGAATCTGAGCAGATAATTCATCCTGCTGCTTTTGACAGCAGTCACATCATCAATAAATACAAAGGAACAAGTACCCTTAGCAGCCATACATGCCCGTGCCATAACATGCTTCACAGATGAGGTGGTATGCTTCGGATCATGAGTAGTTCCTTTCCTTCTCCATACTCTTCTCTTCCCTTAATTCTGGTAGAAGTTGATCTTTGTCTCATCTGTCTATAGGATGTTGTTCCAGAACTGTACAGGGTTCTTTAGATGTTTTTTTGGCAAACTGTAATCTGGTCTCCCTGTTTCCTGTTTACATCTTGTGTAAACCCTCTGTATATACTCTGGTGAAGTCTTCTCTTGATTGTTGACTTTGACACAGGTATGCCTACCTCCTGGAGGGTGTTCTTGATCTGGTCAACTGTTGTGAAAGGGTTTTTCTTCACCAGGGAAAGAATTCTTCTGTCATCCACCACAGTTGTTTTCTGTGATCTTCAGGGGCTTTTGGTGTTCCTGAGCTCACCAGTGTGATCTTTCTTTTTAAGAATGTACCAAATAGTTGATTTTGCCACAGCTAATGTTTTGCTATCTCTCTGATTGGTTTGTTTTGATTTGTAAGGCAAAGCTGAAGGCAGAACACCTCAAGAACAAGCAGGAACTAAAGACAGCTGCAGTAAAGGACTGGCTGAGCATCACCAGGGAAGAAACCCAGCATCTGGTGATGTCTATGGGTTCCAGACTTCAGGCAGTCATTGACTGCAAAGGATTTGCAACCAAATATTGAAACTCACAATTTAACTCATGATTATGTTAGTTTCTCCAAATACTTTTGAGCCCCTAAAACTGGGGTGCCACATATAAAAACTGATGTAATTCCTACACCGTTCACCCAATTTGGATGTAACTACTCTCAAATTAAAGATTAAAGTCTACACTTAAAGCACATCTTGTTTTCTTTCAAATCCATTGTGGTGGTGTCCAGAGCCAAAATGATGACAATTGTGTCACTTTCCAAATATTTATGGACTTAACTATGTATAGAGTTTTATTTTGTCTATCCCAGCTGACTATTGAACATTATGATTGCTGTGTGACAATGCTGCTTATATGAAAGTAAGTTTGGACCATTTTATATGTTGCTGCAACATTAGGTCTGACAGAATCAAATCATCAATATTGTAACATTGCAACAAAATGATGTCTGCACAATGAAACTGCAACCTTATAGCAACATTTCTGAAATGCATGTTATTTCAGGTGCTATTACTCATCCATCCATCCATTTTTCAACAACCGCTTCCTGCAGAACAGGGTCACAGTGAGACAGAGCATAAGCCAACCTAAACAGAGCACAAGGCAGAGAACACCCAGCCACTTACTGGCGCCCATCACAGGACAACACAAACACAAACACAACCACACATGACTACAAAGCAATTTAGAGTAACTAATCCACCTAAGCAGTATATCTGTGCACTGTGAGAGGAAATGGAAGCACCTGGCAAAAATCCACATTGTCACGGGAAAAACAGGCAATCTCCACACAGGCAGACACCCGAGGCCAGAATCAGACCTGTGTCTGTGAGGCAGCAGCGCTAAACTCTGTGCCACTGTGGCAGCCATTTCTTATATACCATTTACTATATACTTTAAAGTTCTCTTAATTTGGGCCTCAGATGATTCGTATTAAATAAAAGAAAATTAAAATTAAATAAATGACTGGAAGAAGACTATATTTTTTATATATATATATTTCTCTTTGTAAAAAATGATATGGGTTTATGTACCACATGCATAAATCTTGGCTGTGTTAGGTGTCTTCATTACACTTCAGTAATTAATTGCCGTAGGCTTTCCTTATGTTGTTTGTAGAAAAGAAAAAATAGACATCTGCTAATTTTATACCTGATTTGCATCCTTGTCCTAATTTACCAAGTTTGAATACTGTTCAAGGCGACTGTATGATGTGTTAAAAGCACAGGTTTCTGACAAATGCCCGCCTTCCACTTAACTCCTACTAGACTATAGTAGAGCAACTTCAATTTTGCTTGGTCATGAAGTCATGAGCTATAGGTTTATGAGGTACCTGTATCATATTACCCAAATAGTCCTGTTTAGACCTGACATTGGTCTTATTCATCTTCTGCTTGACATATTCCTTTTCTGAAAAGTTTTTTTCTCCCAGAGCTTAACAGCTGTCATTGAATCTGCTGTTTGCTCTTACCTTGGGCATTTAAATGCTTTTGACTCTGCAAGTGTGTAAATTTAGACAGGTGTGGGATAGACACACCTGCACTTGAAGCATACAGCATATACCCTATACCTTCTTTCACCTCTCCATATGAAAAATGGGGACTACATTGTGTGAAAGTACAATGTACAATGTCAACCATTAAAACATTTTCATACCATATCTCGGGTAATGTATGGATGTGACAATCCCGTGTCATTGGGTGTCTTCCACACAAATCTACATTTTATAGCAGGTTCCTTATTTGTTTTTAAACATTTAAGCATTAATGATTCCCAAAGCATTCACAAACATACTATTTATTTATGTATTTATGTATTTATTTATTTATGTATTTATGTATTTATAAGCAAACACCCATTACCAAGATTACTTAAAATTGTCACAAAAAACATTCTTCAAAGCATTACAAAATATGGTAAAACAAATAAGTGCAAAATACAATAAGATAAGCATACATTCTAGTACATTAAATATCTAAAACAGGCATGAAATAGAGTGGAGTCCCATCACCTAGTGTTGTTGTAATTACTCTATTTCTTAGCAGACACCCTGATCCAAGGTGACTTACAATTGTTACAATATATCATATTTTACCCATTTATACAGCTGGGAATTTACTGGAGCAATCCAGGTAAAGTACCTTGCTTAAAGGTACTACAGCAGTGTCCCCCACATGGGATTGAACCCACAACCCTCCAGAGCCCTAACTACAACTCCACACCATTGTGCAGTAATGCTAGTTCAGTTTTTGTATCAATTATATTACAGGTGTTGCTAAGTAATCATTCTTGTTGTGCATGAGATTTGTTTTTATATAATCAAATAAGAGATCTTGAGTTTAATGTAGTGCTTTCCTATCCCCAGCCAAGATCTGCAGCTCAGCACGACAAGGACAGGGCTCACAAACCACAGGGCTCACCTGGCACATTGGCCACACAGCAATCCACACATAACTAGCTTTTGCCATCTACTGCTTCAAAATGCTGTACTGCTGGTTCAGAAAGATTTCCCTGAGGCGTCCTCAGACTCGCATTATTACACTACTGCACAGAAGTGGAAAAACAAGCTGATGAAGAGGGGGGACAAAAACATTCCACACACATTCAGTATTTATAGCTGGTGTAATATTTGTGTTGATCACTCTTTTCCCTTGCAACACTTAGAATTCATCTAGAAGGTTTATCATTATGTCCTGAACAGCAGAACTCCTTCTGGCAGAAAGTGTGGACGGGGACACAGTGGTGGCTTTCAAGAAGCAATTTCTTTAAAATATATTTCAGAATTTTTGTTGCTGTATTTAAAAAAATCTATATTTTCAGAAGAAAAGAAAATTACCACAAAGGAAATATGAGGAATCTGGAATTTCCTTTATGTCTGTAGTCATTTGGCACTATATACCATGATAACATACTCATTCAGAGAGTGATACAATTCACCACTGTCTCCGTGGCTTTGCTGACAGAAACTGAACTCTTGACTGCGCTGGCCTTGTAACCAGGTGACCTAGGTTTAATTTTGTACTCAGTGTCTTTATGATAGGAAACTTACGTTACGGGTGGTAATGTACTGTGTCTGAAACTGGGCCATCTTTCACAAAGAGCTGGAATGGTACAGCAGTGTGTACATTTTAAACAGTGGCACAATTACCCCTCTCTTTCACAGTAGGACCTTCATGTTTCACTTCAGGCACTAAGCACACTCTGAGAGCCTATGTTCATCTGCCCACATTCTGTTTCACTGGCAGCAGAGAGGCTTGAACATATTCATCAGCCCACCACCCTGTTGTCCATTGAGAACCTTTATGGTTTAGGTCCCACTATAGCCATTTTCAATGATTAATTATCTGAGCACGATTTGGAAAGCAGTAATCCTCGCCAATCATTTTAGCTTCTCTAAGCATTTTTGCACTGTTTTCTTTCAAGCATATGGGTGTATACTTGCTCCTTTTAAAAAAGAAAAAGTTGTTTTCCAACAGGCAAAAGTGATATGAAGCTATACAAATAAACTTGTTTTATACTAATACATACATACATACATACATACATACATAAATAAATAAATAATAATAATGTAACTCTAGATTTTGTGGAAATGTCATAGTGAGTGGTGTCTGTAACATAAAGCAAGGTATTTAAAGAATGTACATCTCTTGATAAATATCTTGATGTCTTGTGATGGGACTAAGGGACACACCGTCAATGAAGATCCAGTGAGACCTGAAACCTGTTCACTAAAAATAGATCTGTGTTGCAGTTTGTTCACACAAAATATTGCAATATAGCACCATTGATACTGTTATGTCATTAAGTAAATGGCATATTTCACCACTGTTGACCCCAAGAAAACACTGTGAAGACACCAACACTACTAAATGTGTATGGGGATTGCTATCTATTACAGCACCAGTACTCACAGTATATCCAATGTCATTTTCTGACATTGTGAGTGCATGGGTGCCCTCTGCTCGAGATTGATTTCAATAGTACCAAGTATGGTAGTATTAAGTATCAATGTGAAGTTTCAAGAAATCATCATATGTTCCACGCTGTTAGAGCATGACTAAAGAAGAGCAAATATCCTTGATCATCGCTCAGTAGCTTCTATTGGGTTTAGAATTACCTTTTTAAAGCATTTCTAAAAGACCACAAAGACAAAAATGTATAAATGACTTTGTTGACCAGGAGTGCAAGTCTTATCTATATATGTACATTTCAATCCCACAATAAGGGTTCATCATTTGTATAGGTTGAAGAAGTGGATGATAGGGTTTAAAAAACGTTGTGTGGATTCCGTGCAGGAAAAATCAGGTTTTAATCAGCGTAAAATCTTTCACTCTTTGGAGGCTGTGTTGTTAGTATTAATTATGTTATTCAATTTGTCATCTAACCCCTACAACAATCTTTTGAGGTCAGTGCATGCATATTCAGCTGAAATGTGTTTTAAAACAACAATCACTTCAATACAGAGGCAGGTGTCTGTGAAGGCCAGTGTGGAAAACCGAGCTGCAGAGAAGGCCGTCGCCTCATGGTTTCATTTTCCAGCATTTGGAAACGACTCTCAAAACAATTTTCCGCAGAGCAATTTTCATCAGACTTCCCTTAAAAGAGAGCCTTTTAAGAAAATATCAAAGAAAAATAAGTTGCAGTTTTTGGTGAGTGGCAAAAGAACCTTTTATTGAACAAAAAAATAGCTCATCGGGTACTGGTGTGTATTTCCTTTACATACTTTCGACAAAATACATTAACATATATTCCTTGGTAGGTCACCTATTTGTGCGGCCATTTTATCAAACTAATTGGGCAACTGTCATGCTTTGGAGGCTATTTGTGTATGCAACCAACTGATAAATGTGAGGCAGCCATAAATCCACAAGTGCTGTGGAAGATACATTACTGTGTGTACTAACTGGCATAGAGCAAGTCATGTGGAAAACAATGACACCTCTGGTCAGTGTTCACCCAGGGGCTGCTGTCTCCTAGAATAGCTCTAATAATTTCCTTCATATTACTAAGCTGGCAAGACTGCCCTCTCAGATCCTTCTTATTTTATATTTATGTCTCATACTTTGTAAATAGGAGCTAGATCATTTTTTCATAAGAGACTAACTGATAAGAATTATCATTTGAATGCATAGGAATAGAGCTCTTAGCCTATAATCAAAGTTGAAGGCTCATTTAAGAGACAGATGGAATATGAATTCACTAGCATTTTGTTTGAATTATTATAAAATTGTATTTCTGCTGATATATTATACATCATATATCAGCCACGATGCTGGAAGGCTTATAAATATAAGAATAATTTCATAATTATTATTTAATTGGCCTGTCTGAAGACAAGTTAGTTTTGAGAGTTTGCTCTGAAATTAGTGGTCATTTCTGGTTCTGATTTTTTTTTTTTTTTGCTTTAGGCCCTTGTGCTGGAGGTCTTTGCCTTCTTTAATTGAATAACTATATGTTTTTCCTTAAAATCCCTTCTCCCGAGTGCCACAATATATTATTGATATTATTAATTGCATTAACATAAATGTGTGTCCTACTTTGCCAGTATTTAAATTTAGCTGGAATATTTTTTATGGAACTGAATTTGGTCTGGTCAGTCCCACAAATAGAGGACTAGGTAGGTGCTTAACTGTAATTCAGAAAATTAATGTCAGATTTCATTTGGGTTTGCTTTGACATTGTTTAAATTACCTCATCAATCAGCTAAAAAAACACAATTTCCAAAACAAATTTCAGTCTGTGCCATTAGCCAACATACATTTTGATAAAAAATGAACTGTAAGGTCTTAAGCTAACGGTGTAATTCCTTTAATGCTTTATTTTATAAAACACTTTGCATAAGTTCATCTTACAATTATCATTATGGACAGCTTCTGCCTACTGGAGTGCATAAAACGATTATAGTAAAATAACTTAAACCAAAGCAATATACTAATTTTGCATAATTTGAGAGCCTTTTTTGCATTTTGCTTATCTTGGGGGCTTGTGCATTAGAACACTTAAAATCTGTTTTGGAATGAAGGCCCTCATCACTCTGTGCTTAGAGCTGGCGATAGGATTTCAGTCAGAGTATTAGGAGAGAGACTCTGATGAATGGCAATTTTTTGTGACAGTGTTTTGAATATAAATATAATGAACAGACTTGCTAATTTCCCAGACACTAGATTAACAAAGCTGTGAGTATGGAAATTACTTCTAAAGCCCTGCACAATATACTTGGAACTTATCTGTATTAACATGAGAAATTCATGGGGCTACAAACAAGGTTGCCAAAAGGTTTAGAAGTTAAAGTTTCAGTGGAGTTTATCAAAATCTCCTTTGTGCCAAACACAGTAGATTTGGGAATTATTTTCAATAGCTTATTTATTTTTCCCCATTTGGCATTCCTTCCTTAAATCTAATCTTTCCCCAGAGATTAGGGAGGGGGGGTCTAGCCGAAGCACCCCCCCCTGTGGATACCCAGTTGAATTATAGTGACCCACTTGTACTGTGTGTATTTTAGCAATCGTAAACCACATGAGCTGCCTTTTTACACAAGAGCTTGCAATATCTGACGATTGTTTTAAATGGCAAGGCATAGGTGTCCTGTTCCAAGTTTCCCATGCTTTTATCATGTCATATATCTCACAAGTGGATTTGGCATGATACATTTCTTTTGGAAAACTCCTCTGGTGCGACTAAACCTATGACTGTTTAAGACATTTCATATTGATGCATCTGTTTAGATCTCCTGTTGCGGGACAGTGATCGCTGACAGCTGTTTAAACTATCACAGCCAGAATATGACAGCTTGAGCAACTGTCCTCGCATATGTGGACATTAGGCATGCATTACTCTTGCAAAGGTTATACAAATATAGTTTAGAGCAAAAAAACTAAGGAGTCTGCTACTCTTGTTTGTAATAGATCTGTGTGATCCAGCAGTGTTTAAATATTGACCATAAAAAATAAATAAATAAAAAACTGCACGGTGTTTAAATACTATTATAAATATTATGATTATTCTCCATTATTGTCAGTGATTTCTCATTTTATGAAGATGGTTGTTGTGTACTTCACTGTGAAGAGGCAAGCATTTAATTTCAATTATAATTTGTAAAATATTTTGTATTCCTCTCTATATCTTCTGTTGTCGTTGTGCCTGTGAATTTGGCACCCCTCTAGGAAGAATGACAATTTAACTGTGGAAAGTCGGGAACGCTGCCAGGACTATCTCTCCGTGCTTTCCCTTACTGCTGTCCAAGAGTATCTCACTCCTGACAGCTACAATTGTATTGGACCAAACTGAAGGGGAAATGTTTTGTGTTTAGGATTTAAACTAATTGATACTTTTGCCAGATTTTAAGCTAAATATGAAAAGTCTTCAAAAGTCTTCTGGGCCTCCCCATGACAATAGCTAAGGTTTGCATTAATTTTCTTTTCTTCTCAATATTTTTTAAATTGCTGGAAACACCCCATTTTGAATACCTGGCATGAATAAATGGAAAAACTGTCTTTTGTGTTAATTTAATTTGTTTCTGAACAAGTTTGGTTGAATGGATATGACTATAATTCAAGTTATACATTAAAAGGAGCCATACGGATCATAATATTTTCATATCATAGTTAGGTAAAGAGACCAATGAGGAGAAAATACAATGACATTGGCAATATACAGGCATTTCCAAAGCTGCCCAGTGATTGATATGTAAATAAAGTCAGTCGATCTCCAACAGCTAGCTTGCTATTTGAATCAAATTACTTTCTCAAGATTGCTTGCTTGGAACTGCATACATTAGGAAAAACAAGTGTGAACTAGGGGCCTTTCTTCCATTAATGCAAATCAGCTCATTGATTTAAAGTTAACTTTCTCTTATTCATATTCTTTTCCATATTTTGGGATTTTTTACAAGTTCCTTCAAGTAATTCAAAAGTCTCCACTATCTTATAGAATAAATGCATACCGCAGATGTTAATGTGGTATCGATTAACATCCTCACATGCATTCACTGCAAAATGAACAACACAATCATCAATATTTAACATTGTACTGCAGTAAAAAGCAAAACACTTGGTGAAAATACCAAATAGAAGCTTGCAGCTTGTCCAATGCAGTATCACATTCCCTAGCATTGACATTCTGTGTGTTGATTATACTCCAAACTGCTGCTTTCCGCAGTAATAAAAGACTGCACAAACTGAGAAACTTGTAGCATGAATGCGTAGCAAAGACAGCACCTGTTCTTATCCATTGCCAGATATTAGAGCAACAGATCAGTCCTTCATTTGTAGTATTGCTTATTATGCATGCATTGTCTTTTAATCTGGTATATGTCATCGTTTTTCATTGCATATATTTTTCTGAGCATTTACTTGGTTCTAGTCTTAATGCAACTTGCACCTAGGTCCTGGAGGTGTTTTCAAATGGTTTATGGTTGTAGTGAAAACAACAAGGTACATATTTGTTTCCATGCAGTCATTAAAAACATCACTCATTTCATCAGGCTGGATAAATCGACACGTACAAGTAAAAAAGTGATATATATTTTTGCCCGCAAAATCTTTCACATTAGCAACCATAGGGTACTTGCAATTAAAAAGTAATCTTACTCTACCCAGTGAAATACGCGTCTGAAATTGAATGTAGTTTTGAGATCTATTTTGTTATTGAAAAAGCATCCTGAGCAGCTTAGTTCGGTTAATACTGTATTCAAACATTAAAAACATAATGCATCCTATACAGACGAACAAGAAACGTAATCAAATACGTTAACACATCTATGAAGTGAAGTAAAGATGACATCATGGGGTTCAAACATCACTGTTTAGTTTTTCAAAGTCTGATTTAAAAATGACTAGTTAAAGAGTCTTGCAACATCAGATATTGCGTTTGAAAGGAAGTAGGGTGATACGAAGATGAACCAAGTTTGTTTTCCCTCCATCAGGATTGAGAAACAGGTTACAGTTTTCCTTTTCAATGCTTTAAGGGATTGTGCTGTTGCTATATAAAAGCGCTTTCTTCCTAATTCCTTGCAATGAACAGACATTATGAAAAGTTGAAACAAGGGCTTTCTATGCAATTGCGAGAACACACATAATTATATACATAGATACACACACACACACACACACACACTATGTAGTATAATATATATAATAAAACACCGGGAATAGATAGTTATCAATGTCTTACACCCAAAAAAAAGACCAGGGAATCGTGCATTCTAATGAAGTACCGTAAATGTATGCCAATGTAGCTGATCTCGATTTTAATTCTGCTCACCATTTATTTAATATAAAAATAAGAATTGCAGTTCAACGTGACCACTGTTCATTATAACCCCTCGTTCATTGCACGTATTATAACTAACCTCTGCTCAATATTATAGATTGATTTCGCCAGGAATAAGATAGTTTACATTGCATTCATCATAGTTCATGAAAGTTATGATCCCAAAAAAACGGAGAAAAAGAAACCATGCGCTCTCTTACCTATGGTGGTAATCACAGTGATGGCAAAATAAAAAGAGCCGGCGAATTGCCACTGCACTCCCGCCTTGTGGGGCTTCAGCTGCAAGACGACCGCTTCAAGTTCGTCAAAGTTGCCTGAGCTCAGGTTGTATTTGTTCATCAGCACTGCTTTCCTGTCGTCCAGTTTAGTCTTCTCGGTGGTCTCTTGCTTGGACTCCAAGGCATCGAAGACAGCCGCGCCAACCAGCAAGTAGGTGAAGGTGCAGATGATGAGGGCGAGGGTCCTCACGTTTTGCCTCTTCATGGTCTGGGTGGTGTGACGGCTTTGAAAAGTTTGAATGTTAATCTGGAGGACGGGGAGCTCGGCTGGTTCATGGCGACGCCGCGGCTGCGAGGGGCTGAGGCTGACTGAGGCGCTGCCGACTGAGCGCCGCGTCCCGGAGCTGTCCGTTCAGCACCAGCGCGGCGCCCGGCGCACGCAAGAGGGTGGCGCCTTATTTGGACATCTGCTCCCAGACACCCGTGGGTCTGCCCTGTCACTTATCACAGAGATTTAAAGAAACAACCGCACACGTCCATGCGTACATGCCACAGCAGTTCCTTGATATCCATTTAGCAGCACGAATGATTTTTTAAACGATTTTCCAACAGCACGGTATTACAATGTAATTAAAGTCGTCATGGCTTATATCGAAAAGCTCACAATGTCAAATTGCTGTTTATCTGGACAGCCCCTTCAGAAAACGGGGTAAGGTGTTCTATTGCACAAACAGGAGATGATGAACACTTTCTTCTAGACCCACGAGTCATATCTATCTATCTATCTATATAATGAGAGAGGGTAGAGAGAGAGAGAGAGAGAGAGAGAGAGAGAGAGAGAGAGAGAGAGAGAGAGAGAGAGAGAGACAGAGAGACTTTGTTTAAAGGTTATTGGCCTGATTTGATCATATAGTATTGCAATGAAGCTTGTTTATAATTATGTATCATTACATCAGTCAGTCAGTTTCTATTAAATACTTGTCAACACTCTTAGTCAATGGTCAGTGGGCTAATGTCTCCAAGGGAATTGCCAGCAGCATTGATGTTTCTCAGAACCCATGAGGATTGAGATCTCAATCTCAAGTGCCTTCTTCTTTTGACTTATTTTAACTGGGTGTAAAAGGACTGTAAGGCATATCCTATATAATAAATGGCTGATATCACTCTCAAGAGAAGAACACCAGCCTTTTAAAATCTCATTGTAGCTCTTCACACCAGGGAGATTTGATGTGTGAGCCAGTGTCCTCCAAACTGTACTGAACCGCTGATCTGCTTAACCACTGAGCATCATATTTAAAATGAAGCAGATCAAATGTTTTTGTTAATCTGTTGCTGTCTGTTGTCTGGCTAATTTAATTTGCATTGAATGTGGGGTCCTAGCACTTCTGTTAGGACATTTTCTTCTCCTGGCAATTTGTATGATGTGATGCAAACAAATAATGCACACAGGCTTTTATTTCATTACTATTAAATGATGTTAATGTATCTACATTTATGTACAAATTATATGTCTTTGACCCACTTAACAACCCATGAATTAACCTAAAAATACAGTGTCAAAACTAAACCTGTAATTTCTAATCTCAGAAATACTAGCTGAAATCTCACATCCATCAATAACCATTTTGAAGCAATTGATTTTCCACCAGTTTATACAGAAAGCTAAGTAACATCAGTTTCATCTTGTCACCTAAATTGCCAACAATTATAGTGAATCCGTGATCTGACTTCAGTCAGACATAATGAATACAAAGAAGCAATCAAAGTACAATAATTTTCAATCCAGAGATTACTTTGATTGTAATATTTTGTAAGTCGCCCTGGACAAGGGCGTCAGCTAATAAATAAATAATTATAATAATAATAATCATGCTGATGCCTGGTTGATGAAAAATGTTGTCAAAAGTAGATAGTAAAGAGTCCCCATTATTGAACCTTGTGGGACACCTGCATAAACCAAATTAGCTGGAAACAGATGTTAAACCTCCAGGCAACAGAATTTACTTAATTGTAACTAAATTAACAGAAAACTGTGCACGAAATTCAACGTAGTATACCAGACGATTTAGACAAAACCCAGTTAACTCTATCAAACTGAACATTATGTCTGACGTCTGGTTAACATTCAACCTCCATTATTTCAATTGGAGACAGTGGTATGAAAGGAATTAATCAGCCAGGAAAATGTATTAGCAGATAAATGTCTGTGCCTTTATCCAGGTCAGTTCAGGGGGGCAGTGAGGAAACATTAATTGATTTTGCTTTTTGTATTAGATGTCAGGAAACAAAATGGTAGTTTTCTTTTGTTTTAACACTTTGTGGTAAGAGAGTTTGTGAATGTGTTCCCTATATATCTGTGTTTATATATTATTGTTAAGCTATCCAACATTTTCAAGAAAAAAATGTATCTAGTCATTTACTTTTTGAATCAGCATGAAAAGCAACACTCAGATATAACTATTGTACCACTCTGTTTTGTGTTTGAATAATTTGATATGATCGTTATTTAGCTGTTGATTGTTTTTTTACTATTGAAAAATAAACAAGAGGTTCATAAGACCGTTTGCTCATAACACTGTAGGATGTGTTTTAAAATGACATTCTAAAGCAATTTATGACATTTTAATTTGGACAGTTTAATTTGAAATATGCAAGTGGCAGGAAAATATTCCTGCATGACATGAATCCAAAACTATTTTGTTTGTGGAGGTAAGGATAAAACACAATCTTCCAGTACATATATGTTTAAAGCAGGTGTCAGTAATAACTTTATACAATAAATAAATACACCCATAACTATCAGTTTAATATACCTAAATTATTTAATAATGGAAATGATCGTGGTGGTTAGAGAACCTGACCTATTTCTCATATCAGGTGACTTTTCTGTTACTTATGCCTATATGTGGTAGAAACTCGTAAACAAATACAACCATGCATTAATGAAATAAAATACTTATGACAATCAGTAAGAAAGTGTCTTGAAAAGTGAGACCAGCCAATTCCTTTCACATCTCTCAGATCTGCATCCCTGTAGTGAAGAGATTAATGAACCAGAAACATCAAATCAGTGGTCATGTTCTCGGTTATATATCATGATCATAGATATTCGTGCACTCATAGTCAAGCTCCTTGAAGCGCAGACTGGGCTTAAATTGCAAATGCAATCATGTCCAGGGTGAAACATCCTAATACCCTATCCATTTCTTGTTGAGAAAAGAATTCTATGGGTGCATTATTTAGATTTAACCCACTGAACTGTCACACTGAAACTCTGAAAGGTCATAAACTCAGTTTAAATAGTCTGAAGCTGGAGAAACTGCATTGGTCCATATACAAATGAAAAAAAAAATCTTCCAGAACTCATAATGGTTGTACAAAATAAGATGTCCTGAAGGTTACATTCAATTTTCAAATTTTATACTGCATTCTTGTAAAGGGGGAAGGGAGTCTTGAGTTTTTCAGTCGAAGAATTGATTGTAGTTCAGATATTGTAATAGGTTAACATGGCACTTACTCAAAGCTTAGTCAATATCATTATAATCACTTCAACACATAACACTTTTTCTTTTTTCATAGTGACAGATGATAATGACTCACAACATTTAACATTTGTCTTCCTCGGCACAGTTCAAATATGCAAAATATGTGTCTACTACATGGATTTGTACTTCCATTATATTTTCTTGTCTGGCAAATTACATTTAATAGGCATACTTCTACATATACTACTACTACTTGCTTTAGAATATAAACTTGTTTTCAATTTCATGATTTATGTGGTATCAAATTGGGATCATTTACCTGTTTTATAGAATGGAAATAAAAAAACAGCAGGAAATAAACATTCCTGCATCTACACATAGAAAAACACCATCATATAGGCCTATACGTTTTTAAATTTACATTTGCCAGTGTGGTTAAAATATGACTTCATCCTGGCTTATATTATGTTTCTGGCCAGTGAATGGACATGTTTTGGTGTGTTTGTGAATTAACAATAGCATAGATTGTTATCTAAGTTTTGATCGCTTCTGTGTTTGAAGTATTGTTTAGCTTTGTTAATATACTGGTGATAAATTCTTGCAATATTAGCTTTGGAAGGAAGAGTGCAGATTACTATCTAGTGATTAATTATTACAAAATAAATCATCATAATAGGGAATGGAAGCAGAAGCAAAATACCTAAAACAAGCAGAGATAAAATAAGTAAGACAGCTTGGAATTGCAAATAACCTTTTAAGGACCACTGCATAGGCCATTAAGTTTTTCATGGGGAAAGGCCTGGCTGCATATTTATATAACTCCCTTTGCTATAAATAATCCTCCTCCACTGCTGGTTCGCTTGCAGATTTCCATTATGCTTCCCAAGGTGCTCTGCTGCCTGTTTCTTGGACAAGAGATTAAATATTTCCATTGTTGTTTCATACATTTAATTTCAATCATTTTCACATAGAAAAGGCAACATGTAAGTTGTAAATCTAAAATGTTGATTTAAAAATAAATACATAAATACATGTAATGGGTTTCACAGTGTCTTCCAGTTGTAAGTGCATTGACACCCTGATACAACAGAATAAAATACAAATATGATATAAACTGTATTATTTAGTATTTGTTTATCAGTTAAAGTATGTATGTATGCATGTATATGTGTGTGTGTGTGTGTGTGTGTGTGTATATATATATATATATATATATATATATATATATATATATATATATATATATATACACATGAACACACATACCCACATAACCCTACAACCTTTTATAAAATGTGTATCACAACTGTTAGTTAGATGATTGTGCAAGTTTCCATTTAGTTAATCAAATGTTACCTTAACACTGCTGGATTCATGTCAGTAATGATGACACATAGATAACAATAACAGATAATTAGAAAAGGGCTCTTGTGTGTCTCTTCTCCATGCTGGATGAGAACGAGATTTTGGGGATCCCGGCTCAAATCCATGCTGTGCCACTCAGAGATTCAGAGGCAAAGGCAGCTTTCTCACTGTGACGACATGTGATTTTGGTTTCCACAGGTCATTCAAGGACGACAAGCCAGTAGGTCAGATGGAACATCAAAAGACAATATGAAAGCGTGTGTGTGATTCCTCATAGCATGACACGGATGGAAACACATTCCACTTTAAGTGCAAGAAACATGGTTGAACATGAATCTGTGCAGCAGTTGAACCACATTATGCACAAGGCTTGAAGAAACTTAAAATATGTTATGCAGAAAACATGGTAATGAAACTAACACACAAGAACCATTTCATATAACACTTTCTGCCTAGAGCGATTGTGATTTAGGCAGAGAATTGCACAAGCCTTGATGAAGATGAATTGGATGCTGCAATTATCTCTGAAATAGTGTTATAACAATGAGATTTCTAATGAGAAACCACAGCTTGATGAAACTGAAGCAACCCTATTTAATTTCAGAAGTCGAGATCAATTGTGTTACATAAAACAGATAAGACAAACAAAAGGCACTGCAAAAGGGGTAATTCAGGCCATAAACACAGAGTTTATTTATTCATTTAATTATTTATTTCATAGAAAGGGCACAGCCATCACTACAGCTAAAGGAAAATGAAACTTGTAGTTAAATCCCCTTACTCCTAAATACTGGACATAGAATAAGAATAAGGCTCTTCTTCCAAGATGTTCAATCAAAAGACATTGGCTGTGATGTGAAAAGGACAAAAGCTAATTTCCTTGTGAAATATAATTGGGCAATCGATGTATTTCATATAAAGATTTCAAAATGAAAACAAAACATTCAGTGTAAAACCTGCATTACATTCGTAAAAACAAACTAACAAAAGTGAAAATTCTTGGCTTTGTGTCATGGCTTTGACACTCATGTTATAAAAGTCTATAATCCCACAACTCTCTGGAATAGGATGCTTTATGTTTTTGAAGGGTGATTATACTCATGAAAGTATTTTTTTGTCATTTAGCAAATTAAAATCTGAGATGGTTGCCTTGGGAAATCCTGAATTGGTGTAGGATTCCTGACACAGGGCTAGAAAAAGCCTTAATCAATTGTTTTGTTTTTAACTTAGCAGAGCTGAATGTGATTTATAGGCTGAAGTAGATTTATTATTATGTGAGCACTGAACAGTTCAAATAAATACTAGAATTTAATATAACATTGTAAGTAAGTATTCCAGATACATGTTTTTTATTCCTTGAGAAAACAACATATGGCTTATGAAATTATAAACATGGTTAAATTATAAACAGGATTGGACTTCTATGACACATTATAACTATTTTTAAAAGCAAGATAATTATATAAGTTAGAAGTAGCCCAGTCCCAATTAGTCAGGTTTACATGAACACATGCTTTTCATTAAAAGACAAAATAATGTAATTTACCAGTAAAAATGACATGTACAATACCCAACCTTATTTAAAATCAGTCTCTGAAATAGTCTAAATAGTATACATGCAGGGTCTTGTTTACCTGAAAGAGATACTGAGATGTTAGTCACATAGCCAACATTTTCTTTGTTGCTTAATTAATAGTAGTATTTATGGCACACCTGTCTTGTTGAATTTCGGTGATAATCAGGTTTTGTCTTTTATGGATGACCTGATCTGTTAACTACAGTTTAACAATTTTGAAAAATGCTTATAATATGATGGAAAATCTAAACATTTAATGAACATTATCAGAATAGTCCTTATTTGTATATATTACACAACTTAGATATGGTAACATGTCTTTGCATGTTACTATATCTATGGTTTACAGTTATATTCCATGTAAGTATGTATTTGCATTAAAAAAAAGACAACATCATAGCAACACATCTCCAAAATACAGATGCCAAAGCAAGCTGCCATTGCTTCCTTGGCTGCAGAAAATGTTAAATAAATGTACTGAAATTTTGTCTTTGAAATAAAAATATGATACTGTGGCCAACTGAGAATAGCAGCAATTCATTATTTTGTTCAAACTCTGTATTGTTTTGCACATGCTCAGTACTTCACTGCAAAGCCATTTGACAGTGACCCTCAGGATTATATAGTAATTGTATTTTGAGATTACAAAATAATGACATTCCAACTACTGCTATAGTGAAATTTAACGGCTGCAGTTAGCATGTTTCATACAACAGAGAAAATAGATAGAATAGTTAGATTGTTCCAACTTGTCTTTGGCTTTGTTTTTTTCCTTTACATTTGTCTTCATTTGGAGAACATACAGTGGGTCTGCATTCATACATAAAAAAATCAATAGAACATATCAGTGATGTTGGCCGACAAAAGCATAAACTCCACTGCAGTATATTATGCAATGCAAATCATGCAAACTTAGTCTTCTGAAAAATTGGTGTCAGTTTTTTTTAAATTGTAAAACAGAAAAACTTGTACCTATTCCTGCTTGGTTTTCTTTCTGCAACTCTGTTGGCTGAGCCACCTTACATTGCAGGCAATTCTGCTGTTCCCTTGATAGATTACCTAATTATTTCCTGCAGAGCTGTCAAATCCCATATTCAACCTCGCTCCTCAAGTTCTGCTTTCAGTTACACCATTTGGTAATGGGTTATTCTGCCACTAGTATCATGAAATCCCTCTATTTTAACCATAGATAATAGCAAATGTGGGTCTGCACACTTGTCCATTTTGGTTGTGGAACATGTTTTGTATCTTGGCATATCTTTCATAAACCTTACCTGACAGAATTTAGTAATCCCATAAAACAGTATATATTTTTATGTATGTGTGTGTGTATTATTAATAGATAATGAATAACAACCTATACAAATATTATTAATGTAGTCATTCATCTCAGGAAGGTCTGATTGAACATCAAAACCTCAGATTTCCTTGACAGCTGACAGACAGCATTATTATTATAATTATTATTTATTATTAGCAGACCCTCTTATCCAGGGCGACTTACAAAATATAAGCACAATACAAAGTGCAAAAATACAGTGCAGCACAAAGCATAACATATTACAAATTCCAACTCACATAATATATGAGGTCTTACATCCTGGACTGTAAAAGCCGAGTGCAGACAAGATGTTAGGTCACAGTCAAGGGCCAAGGGAAAGGGAGCAAAGGGGAGATCAAAATAAACAATACAAGTATTAGTAATGCAAGGCAAGTAGTATGATAAACGTTGTATAAGTACTATCTTAAGTGCATTGTTTAATGGATTACATCAATTTAACAGGTTACCTCACACTCTATAAATTAATATACAGAGGTGTATAACTTAATTAATACTGTATCATTGTAGTTGATCATCAACTTGTAATAGTATATATGTTTTTGTTTTGTTTTTTTTTACTGCTATGTAACCTTCTGATTAAGTTCTAACATTTGCTTTGTTTTTTGTTATTTTGGAAGGAAGGTTTCCCTAAATTCTGTATGCTGAATTTGTGTATATTTAGCTTACTTGATAGTTAGAATGCCTTATGCCATGGGTATATAACTGAAAAATAAACTGAAAAAATGAACACACAATGTAGGGGTGTCTTGTAATGACAATTGTAAAGCCCTTCAACACCAGTTTTCACCTTTTCATGCTGAGGGCAACATGATGTCTTCGAGTCTGTAATGTCAATTCCATTGTACAAGATTCACACAAAGTGCAATAAAAAAACACTTGTTTCCCTGCTGATTTGATATATCCCTGCTGCCTAAAAATGTTCTCATATTCAATTGACTACAAAGTGAAATGTAAAGGAAGGGTGAGAAGCCTCATTTAGGACTGTTCACTCTGTGTTTCTCTCATGCTGTTTGTTATTACTTTATGTTTAGTGAGGGACCCATTCTGTTTAGTTAGGCTCAAAGAAGATCTAGGCTTCGGTGTATGGTTTCTGTATGTCTGTCTTTTCACTCACCAGCCACTGTAAATATCACAGCTTTGCACCATATTTACCACGTTCATGTTCCTTTGTACTGGCTATATTCCTCCTACAGAGACCAGTGTCCAACCCCACATGATGTCACACTGGTGGAGAATGCAGGCATAGGCTGTGAGGTTAAGGAAACAGTAGCCCTGAGGAAAAAACACAGCAATGAAAGACTTATTGTGTGTCTGCTTGGAGGTCCTTGGTCCCTAGCTGGGCATCCTGGTAGCTGCTCCAGGTGCTGTGGCTGCCAACGTTACTCCTGCCTCCCCCTGCAACACTTTAACGTCATCATCACTGCGGGTCACCTCCTTTGGTGCCTTGCCAGGTCCAGAAGTTGCTGTGGTCGTTCTCTGTCCTCCCCACCCTCTGCCGCGGCGCCCCTGGCCTCCTGCCTGCTTTCACCCTCCTTCACTGGTCCTGTGATGCCATCCAGGTGGTGTGGTAAGAGACCACCCCAAATTGCCCTTTTGAATTTGTTTAGCTTACAAATGCAAGAATGTCGAGAAAGGAGTTACATGATGACAGAACAAAAGTTTTGTCAAGGGACTAAATCCCACCAGCATGGAAATGCCAGTAAGTATAGTACATTAACAATCAATTTCTGGTAAATGGTCATAATTACATAAACAAACTAGAGACATATTGCCAGTGAGCCTCGGTGGCCAACATAAACACATGGATTACATGTTTTAACCTCAAGGCTAGATCTCAAAATCATTCTTTGATGAATAGAGAATCCTGCATTTAGGCATGAAGAGGCAACGTTATGTTTGTAACACCATATAAGTTCAGTTACACACAGCTTCACGAGTGTATTTGTTCCAATTGCATTCTTCTTCATCACTGTCTTGTTGGGCTCATCTCATGACATTGTTAAAGGTGCTAAGACTCTCCTGTCAAGATAAATTTGAATTCATCACTATGGTTTCCATTTTGACATTCATATAAAGTTCCTGTAGCGTTTTTTAACTTCTCTGCATTTTAGAGATCAATATTTAGCGCTACAGCAATGTGAAAATTGCCACCCTGTCACCATGCTGCTTTAAGTGAGATCTGAACTTCAGCTACATAATCCACTCAAATTATGTCACAGGTAACACTGGTTGTATTCTACATGTGTGTACCGATCATGAAATGGGCATCATTTGAAAGATGATGTTGCCAAAGTTTAGACATTATGAATGCCAAAGCTGTAGTGTAGGCAGCGATTCACACATTTCTAAATGTTTAACTATTGAGCCACAGAACATGGATATTATTTAATGTCCTGTAGTAATTCTTAATATAGCCTATATGTTATATTTGAGACCCTAGTACTGTCAAAATGTACACTTTTGGGAAACTTAAATGACAGGAAAAGATAAGGCAATGAAGAGAAATAAAGTGATTTGGAATGGACATGATATTGTTTGAAATTGCACTGGATAAGAGCTTAATTAACATGTAAAACAAGACATGAGAGATGTTTTATATTTTAGGCCTACAGTAAAATATGGAATGGGAAAATATGTTTCAGCATTGTTTTGCTGGTTGACCAGGAATGATAATGATCACAATTTCATTCTCTTAATCAACATGATGCAATAGACATAGTACGGCTGTGGCTGGATGTTCTGTTCATTCAACATGATAATAAGCCTTAGGCTGTCTGCCTCATTTAGATGTATTGTATCAGTCCTCAACCTATAACTAATTTGCAGGTTTTCACATAGTTGTTTTGATTAAATGATTAAATAGTCCTACAAATTATGATGTAGAATTAGCTTGACAGTAGTGTGAAAAACATCTGCATATTTTAAATGTTGGATTAGACCAAAGAACGACAGTTCTATAACTAGATGTTACCAGGACTTCAATCCAAATATGTTGTCAGGTTAGGATTACATGTATCAGTGACAGTGTGTGATATGTTATAATAAGATGAAGAAGAAGTAGAAGAATCACTTTTATAAGGTCCCCTTTTCCTGTGTATGTTGTTTTGAAATGCTTTGCCTGAGGCAGTGTTGCTTGCAGCTTGAATACCATATGGAATAGCAATGATGTAGTCTAGCCTGAACATCTTTAAATAAACACATTCACAAGCTACCGGTGCTCCTTGTTTGTGTTTCCCTTACTCTCGTGCTATGAAAGCAGGCATCTTCTATTATTCATGAAACATAATTTTAAAATCATATTGCTGCTGTAAACTCCACAAGCTACACTTAAGACATGCTGCATAATTGTAGAATTATAGCTTCAGTCCAAATCGTTACTTTCTTGACACCAGGCAGGTCCTATTAATTTTCTTACAAATGCATTCATGCATGCCCAATTTAACCTCAAAAGGAAAGCATTTGACTCTCTGCTGAAAACATTGCACTGGCACATCACGTACTTTAATAAATAAATAAATGCATCATATTTATAAGTGATAATGAACATCTCAGGTTTGGGGAGCATTTGCATTCTTCTCTGCAAAACAAACAAGGGAGAACACACATAATCAGATGCAAGTTTGAGGCAAATATAATGCTTCATGGAGAGTACTATTAAAGTGTCAAGATCCAGAGAGTTTAAATGCGACATTATAATATGAATCGAGTATATCACATTTTGGACAATACTATTCTGCTTGACTTAACTGAATATAATAGTTATAACGGATATAACAGTTTTTGACATTGGCTTAAAGACATGTTCCAATTGAAGTCCAGACAACAACTTTCACTTGCACAGTACAAGCAGTGATTTCAACTTTCTGATTTAATGGCTTAATCTCAGATTATGCGTTGTGCTGGAGGAAGTTTTGGGGGGGATGGATTGGGAAGTTTTGTCTGAGGGAGTGGGGAGCAGGGATGTCCTAATAATGAATAATGTACAGATGGACCACATAAGCAGTAATCCAATCCTTAGGTAAATCACAGATCAGCTTTGTTGTCTAACCAATGTATTAAACTGCTGGTATCTGTTGACCTAAGTTCATGATGCCCTTTGTAAATATACATATAGACTATATAAAAAAACACCTTAGACATACATGCCTTGTGTTAATATTGATATTCTTTTCCAAATGGTTTGTTGTCTATAGCATCAAAAGATGCAACACAGAACCATAGCAAAACAGATCTGTCTACATGCTTCACAGAAAACACAACATTCTCCTTGACAGAAGCTTCACCTTTTCTGTATTAAACAAGCTGCTAATGTGGCTATCAAACCATAAACCATCAAAGCATCAAAAAGATCACAGCTGACTCTGGAGTTGATCAGTCCCTTGTTTTATGTTGCCACTTTGGATCTGTAAAATTGTCTGACTTTCCCCACAATGACAAATGGCATTGCAGTTGTGTGCACTCTCCTTTTACACTGAATGTTAATGCATGTGACTTCCAAAAGGTTTCTATTTTACAGAGGTTTCAGGAAATTACCAGTTGTAAAAAAGTAAAAGAGGATTACAGTTAAGGCATTTATTTTTAACATATTTTGGGGATATAAGTAAATACACTCACCTAAAGGATTATTAGGAACACCATACTAATACTGTGTTTGACCCCCTTTCGCCTTCAGAACTGCCTTAATTCTACGTGGCATTGATTCAACAAGGTGCTGAAAGCATTCTTTAGAAATGTTGGCCCATATTGATAGGATAGCATCTTGCAGTTGATGGAGATTTGTGGGATGCACATCCAGGGCACGAAGCTCCCGTTCCACCACATCCCAAAGATGCTCTATTGGGTTGAGATCTGGTGACTGTGGGGGCCAGTCTAGTACAGTGAACTCATTGTCATGTTCAAGAAACCAATTTGAAATGATTCGACCTTTGTGACATGGTGCATTATCCTGCTGGAAGTAGCCATCAGAGGATGGGTACATGGTGGTCATAAAGGGATGGACATGGTCAGAAACGATGCTCAGGTAGGCCGTGGCATTTAAACGATGCCCAATTGGCACTAAGGGGCCTAAAGTGTGCCAAGAAAACATCCCCCACACCATTACACCACCACCACCAGCCTGCACAGTGGTAACAAGGCATGATGGATCCATGATCTCATTCTGTTTACGCCAAATTCTGACTCTACCATCTGAATGTCTCAACAGAAATCGAGACTCATCAGACCAGGCAACGTTTTTCCAGTCTTCAACTGTCCAATTTGGTGAGCTTGTGCAAATTGTAGCCTCTTTTTCCTATTTGTAGTGGAGATGAGTGGTACCCGGTGGGGTCTTCTGCTGTTGTAGCCCATCCGCCTCAAGGTTGTACATGTTGTGGCTTCACAAATGCTTTGCTGCATACCTCGGTTGTAACGAGTGGTTATTTCAGTCAAAGTTGCTCTTGACCAGGACCACACCCCTAAATGCATTGAAGCAACTGCCATGTGATTGGTTGGTTAGATAATTGCATTAATGAGAAATTGAACAGGTGTTCCTAATAATCCTTTAGGTGAGTGTATAAACATTGTGTATCTAGAAATGTAAGCAATGATTTTAACCCATTTTTTTGTGTATACTTCTTCCTGCCTTTTTACTTTAAACTCCTTGTCTATTCTATTCTGAGAGTTTTCAATTTTTCAATTAGACTGCAATTACACTGTTACAAAATTAAAGTAGATCACTCTTCCGTTGCCAACAAATGTACACTACTGGTCAAAAGTTTTAGAACACCACAATTTTTCCAGTTTTATATTGAAATGTATGCAGTTTAATGTCTCAGTGTAGTCTGAAATTAAAGCATAGAACAAATAAACAACTGGAGATAAAAAATAAATCATGGAATTGTTTTGTTTAACAAAATGCAACCCCTTAAGCTGACAAACCCTTCTGGTACCCTAAAAAGGGCACCAAATCTATGAACTTCTCTTTAATCTCATTTGTACTCTTCACTGTTGTGTTGATTGCCAGGTATCTGGTATCCCATGGAAGCTTTGACTCTCAGATTTCTAACGATGTGAAGCATTCTTTGATGTGAAAAATATGTTTTTTATACCCCATTCTGAATTGGGGGGGTGGGGGGTTATTTAGTTTGAGTAGGAATACAAAATCTGAGAAAATATTGACAATTATGACATATTCTGGAAACAGACAGTCTACTGATCAAAACAAGACCATCCACGTTTTGGTAGAAGCAACCCATAGAGAGCTCAAAATGTCAAGATGGAAAACTATTTACAGTGTACTAATACGCATCGATTGTATATAATTGGATCTGAACTTCTCTTGTTTTTGATAGAATATCAAATAATATATACCAGATTAATCGTTAGGTTGTTCTGAACAAAACCATCCTATTTGCAAAGAAACTGAGTGATCTTTGTCCGTCTGAATGAGACCCCCCCTCCCCTGGAGCAGACTGCGCTTTTACCTCTCTGAATGATGGTGAGCGACACGGAAACTGTAAATCGGATGTGTTTGAGAATGAAACGCTCTGGTAGCCAAGAGAATAAGCTTTCAAGTGCGCATTGTAGGAATAGAGTGTAACTTCTATGCACAGGAGCTGCATGTAACATTGCCAAATAATGCTTAAGAGAGTGTAGTAACACAGTATATGACTCTGAAATGTACAATATTTTTCAGTTTTGTAACCTACATTTTTTTTTTTTTACCTCTGGCAGTTTACCGCTTACCTTTGTACCATTTCAGGTTATTCATTGGACCGAACTGCTTAAATTTCATTAAAAACTGGAAAAATGGGGGTGTTCTAATATTTTTGACTGGTAGTGTACATTCCTCACCTACTGTGGTATTACAACCCCCTAATTATTATGATTAAAAAAAATCTAGTTCAGTTAAAAAACATGTGTTAGTACTTTTCCCAACGCTGGCTCATAAGATGATGCAGCACAATGTTGACTTTATGTCGTATGCATTGCTGTAAGCCTGGCTTCACCCACATATGAGCTACAACACAGCAGGCGTCTCTTCAGGATCTGGGAATAGAGCGTTCTGTTCGTTACTGTAGTTTCAATCTGAAAAACATAATTACAAATAAAAATGGGTTTGAAGCTCCAAAAGCTCATAATCTGATTTTGCAGTACATTTTGTATCTTAAGTATGGGTTGTAACATTTGATAGAAAGAAACAATACAGATCATCCTCTTTTAAATGAATCCCAAGTCACCTTTACTTGGTTTTGTTTTTCTTTTTTGTTGATAAGGCTTAATTTCCTTCAGGATGAAGCAGTAGAAGCCGAGAGATCATCAATCATCTCAGATATGTGTTGCAGTTGTAAGATTGGTGCTGAATGGGGCCATGGAGGCTGCAGCTGAGACGATGCAGTGCTTGTGCTCAGGGACTCACTCTTGCAGGCTGTTAGAGTACTGTGAGCAGCAGACATTGTGGGCTCAGGGTTTCTCAGCAGGAGATCAGAGAGACTGAAGTTTTTCTGCATTAATTTGAACAAAAACTGGTCACACCAGCGCAATGGTTATAATCTGTATTAACAAGAGTAAATGTATTATTATTATTATTATTATTATTATTATTATTATTATTATTATTATTATTATTATTATTATTATTATTACACTTCAAACACAAAATGTATATCAACAACTGAATTCAAATCCCAAAGCACTTTTAACAGGATAAATTATTGAAATAAACTAAGAAATGTTATATTCATTAAACAATATATACAATTGTCACAGATTTTAATGGATGCAGTTAAAAATCCAGGCTGACCACTTCAATGCTTTTAAACTATTACAAGCCTACACACTGCTGCTGCTGCTGAGCGTGTTTCATACGAGAAACTTTAAAATGCCAGTTTAATTTCTAATGTGACTTTTTATCCAAACAAAAAAGCAAAAGCAAAGATTACTAAATGCACATAAGTGTAGGGTATAAGGGGAGATCTTCAACTTCCTGAAATGTTTCTTATATGTACATGCATACATGCATTTTTGTGTCAAATTATGGCAAATATATTTTGAGAATTCTATGCTGGTCAGGGTGAAGAGGCTGTCTTTCACTAATATATATAAAAGTCACATTACATTTTCGTCGTACACAAAATATTTTGTAATTATCTAAGTGGACGTAGCATAATTACAGCAGATCGGAAAATCTATTGGAAAATGAATCTGTGGAGACCTTCAGACTGTTTAAACAGATAACTTGTTTCCTGGTTTTTATGGTGTTGTCAAGCAACAATATTAGTATTCACTTTGTTAAGTAAATATCAATATTCATTTGTGGGCAAACATTAATATCCGCCAACCACGTTTCTTTTGAAAAAACATTAACTTTCATTTTGACAACAGGAACATGTGCATGTTTAAAGAAAAAAATCTAATATATATTGCAATTGCATTTGCTTATATGGGCTTCATTATGCGCTTTTCCAAAACACCTTACCTAATTAAAACGTGTGCCAACAGTTTCTACAACAATTATGCAAGTGGTGCTACAAATGTCATATTCTTGCAATGTTTTAAATTTGTTGTGAGTGTTGAAAGGCACATAGTTATTTATTTGTCTGTAACATGTCCTGGCAACTTCTAAAAATACTATACTGTATTCCAAACTGTATTAATTCTTATGTTTGATGTAAGATGGGCTCAAACAATTATTCAGACAGAAGTTTATTTTTAGGTGTGTATATGTGGTATCAATCATGTAGGAACACAAGACTTCTCGCATTGAAATTCTGAACTGACTTTGTCAGAGTTTGAAATATTTTCAATTTCCAATTAATTATGTTTTCATGCTGGGCTGCAGACTTTCATATTTCATTTCCTTTGATTTCTCTAAATTATTCAGTTCAGTTTTTTTTATAAATCATAAACAGAATTGTAGGATGACAATGCAGTCTATAAAACAAATAAAATATGACCTACACCACACATTTGCACATTTGCGTAGGAAGGTGAAAATGTGCAAAATAATTAATATCCATTTTGTCTGTGCAGAAGTGAAGGAGTTGTCGACTTTATTCTGTTTTAACTGAAGCAGGACAATAATCACTACAGTATTTACATAATTTACTGGGATTATTGATTTAAATCATCACTAACCATATATTTTCTTTTAATTAATCTATTTATTTTTCCTTTTTGTCTTGAACGTTTATTGTCTTTTGGTTTTTAAATACAGCTACCAAAAAAATAAGTTTATCCTGCATTACACTGGAAGTGACCAATACGAATAGTATTGTGCAATTTTTATTGTGCAATTTTTATTGAGTAGTAGTTTAACAAGTTTACCACACCAATGGTTAATTTTAAACAACTTGTTCTGTGTGCGTGCACTTTTTCTGGGTATTTCTTCATTTCTGTATCAGACGTCCTGTGATTTTTAAGCACATTCCAGAATTCTCTATGAAAAGAGCACATAGCTATTTGTTGCTAGGTAACCTCACAATCACAGCAACTGCCTCCTGTGCTTTCCCTGGAGCTCTTTTGACTTTTAATCAAAATGATGATCAGTCTTTCATTAGTTTGAAGTGCCTGTTTGTTAATCCCGTAATATAACTATTATGCTGGAAAACCTATTTTTTACAAGTGCAGTAAGTCATTTTATATGTGATGGTAACTGTTAGGTTTTGAAATTCAAGTACAGCATAAACATTCAGTCATGTTTTATGGTAATACACTGGTTATGACCATGTGACAGGAGGATTTAAAAGAATAATGTGAAAGGAAATTTAGAAATTCCTCTCTCACAAGGCTTACTACATGTATACTTAAAAAAGATAAGGTCAAACCAAGGCTCAGGCCAGAAGGTAGTTTGACCTCTGTTTATACTTATGATGTGCATTTTGGAGAAGATGCCAAACAGTGTGATTTAAGTGTTTGCTCTCTAATCCAGGTATTGACCTATGAACAGTTACATATAATGATATATCTTCTGCTTTGCTAGCTTTTAAGATAACGTAGTAATGACTTGTTAATTATAACCAGATCTTTGACTTGTGTGTGTATAAAATGACTTTTAGTATGGAATCAGAGCAACTCTGGAGTCTTCTTGATTCACTGTTCCTCTCCACGCTGCGTGTAATAAAGGCATTGCAACGAACGTTCCAACGTGGTTTCTTCCACAACAATATAGGTACTTATGTTGCAATTTACAATTTTGGGGAAGTGATCACCATTGTAAGCCCCCCACACCCCCACCACACACACACACACACACACACACACACACACACACACACACACATTGATCCTGTGTTGGTGTAACTGCAGCCTTTTATCTGGCAATGATGATCCTTTCCTTCAAAGACTAATTTAACAGCAATGATACCAGAAGCTAGATCCTTTCTTTGCAATGTGCATAGAATACATTTGGTGCCAATGGTGGCATCAGTGCCTCAATATACAAACCTATGAAAGCTCCTATAATTATCCCTCCAACTTCTCAATTCTCTGCTGAGGCCTACAGAACAAAAAAACTTCCTGCTGTGCACTGTGCTAGGTGATTAAAATACAAGTGCATTTTCATTGCATTGTGTTATGTTTCTGCTGTACGTGTTTTAAATAAAGACATTGATAAACTCCAACAAAAATAAGATTTTATATTGACAATGAAAGCTTAGATTTCTGCCAGGGAACAGGAATATGTTTTATGACCTGCTCATTTTGAACAGCAGATTTCACAGACATTTTATGAGTTTACATATGACATACTTTTATCTCTCACTGCAGATAAATTAAGTTCTGCAGTGTTTTAGTTTTGGTTTACATTAGCCTACTGACTAAAAACTCTAATGCAAAGGGCCCATGATTTCCAAATAAATACATAGAGCTTCAGCAACTAGTCTGGTATTGTTTTAGTTTTCTGTATGTTACAGTATAGATTTACTGTAAAGACATCACTTATGTTTTGGGGCTTACTCCAGGGGCTTTGGATATTACTGGAAAGTGTTTAAGCACACATAAAAAAATTGACACTGAGAGCCTGTGGTTGTCAGTACAAAGCTGAGTGTTTTCCTAAATACATACATAAACATACATATACTGTATACCTGTGTGTGTTTATGTGTTTAACAGCTTGGGTAAATCTAAAGAAAATGTTGTAGTAGATCAATGGATACTCGAAGAAGTCAAAAGTAATGTCTACATTGGACATTAAATCAGTGCAGATGGAGATATTACAGAAGGAATCAAAAGAAACATGAAAATGGGATGGAGTGCATTTGGTAGAAACAGCATGCGGTTGAAAGGAAATCTACCCCTTAGCCTGAAGAGAAAAGTATTTGATCAATGCAAACTACCATTGCTCACTTATGGTTGTGAAACCTGGTCAATAAAGGAAAAAATGTTACAGAAACTGTGGATGACGCAAAGGAGCAGGAAGGGATGTATGCTTGGAATAACAAGAAGAGATGGAAAAAGAAATGAATGGATCCGAGAACGCTGAAAATATGTGACGTCATTGAAAAAGTGAAAATGTTAACGTGGCAATGGACCAGACACAATGCAAGAAGAACAGATCAGAGGTGGTCAAATGAAGCTAAATAAGACCTAGAAGACGACCACATTAAAGATGGGAAGATGAAATCATAATCTTTGCAGGTGTGACATGGAAAAGAGAAGCTGTAGATCGAAGTGGAAACTGCACTGGATCCTGCACTGGATCAATATGGGTTGATGGTGATGATTATAATATATATCTATACATCATCACCACCTGCCTATAGATGTACACACATATACACACACAAATAAATACAGTCACCCTGTCCTGGGTGAAGCAGTTATTGAAAAAGAATGAACAGAGGGACATAAACTAGATATAACAGTAGTTTTAACAGTAATAGTTTTAACATTGAGTTCGAGCAATGCACTTTGGAATTGGCAAGCTCCTCTTAAAGTACATTTAAATTGTATTTACTATCAAAAGGGTCAAACTGCCATTTTTCCTCTCAAAATGGTTAAGCTGTATCTAAGCTTTTGATGTTATTAAATCAAATTCCCTGCTGCTATGGTAATATTCTTGGAAATGCCATTTCACTTGTCACAAGCTCTATTAGCTCATAAGGAGTGGAAATATTTTGGCGTGATAGTGAACTGCATACTATTTTCTATGCATTTATAAGAAGAACATAAGCGAGTAATGAAAAGAAGTGTAAAGAATTATTTTAGCTGCACCACTATGAAGAAGACTGCTTGTGTTTGATTTCCGGATTACTTCAGTTATTTCATTATGCTCATTATGACATTCTTAATGGAATATCAAAATGTATCTTTCTGTGAT
Organism: Amia ocellicauda; assembly: GCF_036373705.1. Lineage (NCBI taxonomy): Eukaryota > Metazoa > Chordata > Actinopteri > Amiiformes > Amiidae > Amia > Amia ocellicauda. Next base: position 44,707,189 of record NC_089850.1, read on the forward strand.
AATTAGTTATAGATGTCTCAGCATGGGTGTATCTCTTCCTAGCTGAGAAAATCCTTCCTAGTCTTGTTGGCTTCTCTTGAGGCTTATATAGGATTACCACATGCAATCTACTTCTTAGGGTCCCTGTAGACTGTAAATCAGACTGACAGCTCACCGAAACTGCCAACCAAATAGTTAATTTATCTTCCTTTGAAAATCTGATACATTTACATGATATTTTCCACATCAGGCTTTACACTTAAAGTATGTCTCTTACTCACAGTGGAAAACTGGAGTATGCTCTTTCTGCTCAGTTTCAGATTGCATTTTTCTTTTGTTCTCCTCTGGTTTCTTTGTGATAACCGTACATCACTTCAAATGAAGGTTGTGAATAGTTTCAACTGTAACGAGACTAAGGGTTTTGTAATTAAAATTAATATTTTACATAACACTTCAGCTCTAATGCTCATCATACACATCACATTTTTGAGATCCTTTTCCATTTTACTGAGAGAGATTTATTTTTGTCACAGAGACCCTTGTTCTGTCAACAAAATTATTGTGATTTAGTTTTTTGTTCAATAGCGTTAGCAGTGCTCTCAGCTTGTCAAGTGAAAAATATTCTTCACACTAATGCCAGCATTGGTTTTTTGTCTTACAGTGACACTGTTTGTAGTTAAAAATAAATTAATTTTTTTTTATTATATACTTTATTCATACCCTTGATAAAGTGTCACAAAATGTAGAAAAAGGAATGTTTCAACATAGTTACAAATAATCAAGGGTATGAATGAACTGTGAGGCAACAACATAAGTATATTCAATAGACGGGTGAATAATATGCCATTCTTTAGAGTAACGTGTATTTCGAATATAATTCTCCTGGTGCAGTGTATAGGTAGGTTATATTATCCCCCCTATTGAACCAGTGTATATTTTGCTGCTACATAGCTATGGTTGGGATAATTGATTTCCTCCTAGTCTGACTAGATCCTTACATAACAGAGGTTGCAAGGTGTGCAGTGAGGCAAATCAGCATTGGAATTACTCTTTAACCTGGGAAGCCAGAAGATTTATTTGGTTCTCCACATGAAACCTAACTGATGCCCTGCCAACCTTCACAACAAATCTTTCATCCACTTGTGAAACAGAGTCACTCTTCAGCTTAATCAAACCAGGGATGATGGAAATGAAGTCTCTGGTGAATCAGATATTTACGTCTGTGTATTGTTTGTTTGTTTGTTTTATGGGGGTGTAATTGATACATATCTGATTCTATGTTATTGACATTAACAGCTATTACACTCACCTAAAGGATTATTAGGAACACCATACTAATACTGTGTTTGACCCCCTTTCGCCTTCAGAACTGCCTTAATTCTACATGGCATTGATTCAACAAGGTGCTGAAAGCATTCTTTAGAAATGTTGGCCCATATTGATAGGATAGTATCTTGCAGTTGATGGAGATTTGTGGGATGCACATCCAGGGCACGAAGCTCCCGTTCCACCACATCCCAAAGATGCTCTATTGGGTTGAGATCTGGTGACTGTGGGGGCCAGTTTAGTACAGTGAACTCATTGTCATGTTCAAGAAACCAATTTGAAATGATTCGACCTTTGTGACATGGTGCATTATCCTGCTGGAAGTAGCCATCAGAGGATGGGTACATGGTGGTCATAAAGGGATGGACATGGTCAGAAACAATGCTCAGGTAGGCCGTGGCATTTAAACGATGCCCAATTGGCACTAAGGGGCCTAAAGTGTGCCAAGAAAACATCCCCCACACCATTACACCACCACCACCAGCCTGCACAGTGGTAACAAGGCATGATGGATCCATGTTCTCATTCTGTTTACGCCAAATTCTGACTCTACCATCTGAATGTCTCAACAGAAATCGAGACTCATCAGACCAGGCAACATTTTTCCAGTCTTCAACTGTCCAATTTTGGTGAGCTTGTGCAAATTGTAGCCTCTTTTTCCTATTTGTAGTGGAGATGAGTGGTACCCGGTGGGGTCTTCTGCTGCTGTAGCCCATCCGCCTCAAGGTTGTACGTGTTGTGGCTTCACAAATGCTTTGCTGCATACCTCGGTTGTAACGAGTGGTTATTTCAGTCAAAGTTGCTCTTCTATCAGCTTGAATCAGTCGGCCCATTCTCCTCTGACCTCTAGCATCAACAAGGCATTTTCGCCCACAGGACTGCCGCATACTGGATGTTTTTCCCTTTTCACACCATTCTTTGTAAACCCTAGAAATGGTTGTGCGTGAAAATCCCAGTAACTGAGCAGACTGTGAAATACTCAGACCGGCCCGTCTGGCACCAACAACCATGCCACGCTCAAAATTGCTTAAATCACCTTTCTTTCCCATTCAGACATTCAGTTTGGAGTTCAGGAGATTGTCTTGACCAGGACCACACCCCTAAATGCATTGAAGCAACTGCCATGTGATTGGTTGGTTAGATAATTGCATTAATGAGAAATTGAACAGGTGTTCCTAATAATCCTTTAGGTGAGTGTATGTCACAAGGAGATTTTTTTTTTCAGGGAACGGTAATGCCTCAGACCCAGAGATCAATTATATTGTCATCAGTGGGCTGTGAAAATCCAAAGTCATAGTCCACAGGAATCCAGGAAGCGCATTGGAGCTGTTGTGGAGTGTGGAATACCAGGTGTAAGGATAAGGGAAGAAACTTCTAGATAGTCTAGGGTCATTTGTGGAGTATTGCAACTATCTGTTTTTAAATCACTCTTCTGCACCACTCCTGCGAAGGCTGGTGTTCTGCACAGGGTGTCTGTGGTAAATCCCACCCTTTGTTATTATCAGAAAATGTACTTTGTTATATTTACCAGACAGTCTTTGCATTTTATTTCATTGTGATCATGCAATTTCATATTACTTATTATTCAAATTGATTATTTCTTCAGGCATCTGCATCTGGTACAAAAAACAAAACAAAAAAATACTATATATATTGTAATATAACAACAATAACATATCTGTACAATGATACATCGCTGAGAATTGTGGACGGACAATATAATGAAACTGAGGGAACTGTATTACGTGTGATACTGTTTTCTAATTTAGATTAAAATGAAATAAGAAAAGGTGGTTTTTGTGAAGATATGATGTATTCATGTAAAAAAATTGTTTTACCTGATATTATTGCTCATTCTAAAAGCTTTCCCTGTAGTCATGAAATAGGAAGAAGAACCATACGGAAGCAGGTGAGATTTACATATAGATTAAATTTTAAAGTTTCACATAGCTTAGTATTCAAGTCACAATGTAGGTGATTTTCCAAATGTTTGGTTCACCTTTTGTGAGAGAGATTTATTTTTCCTATCATCTGTGATGGAGTAAGTTCAACAGGGCAACATTTTCTGAAATAGGATATTCATATAAGTAATCAGTACATTATTATCAATGTGTGTAATTCTGGTGAAGGAAAATAGAAAGGTGATAATTAGGCAGGGTCAGGAAATCTTGAGTGTCTGAATGTTGACAAACATTGAAAATGTAAGGCTTTATATGGTGCTGTAATTACTGTAAGTACGCAGGTCTCAGATTGTGTCCAACATAATGCTGCTCAGTGAGATAACCATTGATTTAAAACGTCTAAAGTTGGTATTAATGGCCCCGTACACAATTACCATACAGAAAACTAAACAATGTTGCAAACATGCTGGGGTTTCTCTTTGTAACAAACTTCACGTTTAATGAGAAAAATAAATCTGAATTCGTCACTAAGCTCCACTATTTGCTGACATCCTTGGGGTTATCCTCCTTCTTGTACAGGCAGCCACAGCTGTAAATCCCTATGACTCTGGTCCAGTTTGCATGCGGTGTTATTCACTCATGTGCTTGTATGTTTAGGTAAAAAGAAAATAAAAAGCTCAGGAGAATCAGTTTGCAGACCAGCTTTTTTTTAAAGATTGAGAAAAATTACAGTGAAAAAAAGATTTAAACCCATGCCCATTTCCACATGTAAAACTACATTTAAAAATTTGCCAGAACCCCATTGCATCTCATTGAGAAATTGGATTGATGCCATATATTGAAAGTTTTAATGCCCTTCATGTGTGCAAATGTGTGCAAACAGTTGCTTTTAACAAACACACATCCAAGCGTACATTTCTCACACTTTGTCACAATGTCTGTCCTTGAGGAGGAATACAAACAGACAGGTACCATGAGCTCTAATGTTGTCTACAGGCGTATCGTAGCCTCACAAAGTCACAGCCAATCGGTCGGCACTATATAATCAATAATTACGTCAACAAAATAAGTGTTGCATTATTAGTATGTCAATTTTATTGTGTGTCTGTTGGTTGGTTTGGTTGGTATGTGTGTGTTTTGGTCATGCAAGCCGCAGGAGAAGGGCTTCACTACAGTAAGACAACAACTGTTGAATCTAAGATCAGCGCGCAGGCCTTATTCCTGTCCATAGCAGTTCTTTGTCATCCAATAGGCTTTCAGAGGACATGCTGAACACGGCTGCTTTTGAAGTGCCAGATCAAGAAGCTTCAGAGCATCTTTGTACATGTTTTAAACCCATTGGCAGTGATGAAAAACTCTCGGATGGCGCAGAGATTAAGATTCAGCAGAACATCCATTTGGATTGACAGTTGGGAAAAACAGGACTCTTATTTTGAGTTTAAGATTCAAATTTGGTGGGAATTGTGCCCTTGCTTATGTGGAGAGATTCACATCATCTGTGGTAGTAGTAGTAGTAGTTGTTTGTTGTTTTTCCTCTCTAATGTAGGTTAAGTCTCACTAAGAGCTGAGATGATGCTATCCAACTCATTTCACTCGTAACAGCCGGATTGTAACCTAGATAATCACGGGTGAAAATCTTGAGAATTATCTTGCGGTGGCACCTAAACGATTTATATAAAAAAGGAAGGCCGCACTTCAAATTGAATACTGTATTTATTTTGCGTTAAACTATATCAGAAAAACTGTTATGATTTTTGCATATATTTTAGATTAATATGCAAAATATTATTGGTTCAAGATCAAAGGGCTTTCCTAAGAGGAATAAATATGCAATAGCTGGTAGGATCATTTGAATTGCTTTATCACCCTAATAATACCAATGTGTCCCAGTCTGGTGTAGCATATGGGATGTGCATGCTGTACAGTTCTTGAAGTCATTGAATTACAGCACATGATAACTAATGAGATCAAGACAGAAATATGTCAGAATGTGAAACATGTTTTGGTTATAAAGCAATAGCCTGCAACACTACAAAAACAGCTACAAAATAAAATATCCAATATACAAACAAATTTAAATACAATTTGAATTTTGTTAGGTCCATGATTTTTCTTTAGGTTTAGTTATTAAATTGTGGTGAACTAAAATATGTATTATTTTCAGAAGGGTGGTGCTTCATTTAAATCTTGTTTTCATTCAACTAAATTAAACTGACTTGTATTTGATAACTCTGCAAAGGATAGGTACATTCTAATAACCCAGTAAGATACTTCCAGACAGTTGAGCCATAATGTAAAAGAGTTTGCACTTGACAGTTTTTTCTAAAGAATACAATGAGTTTTTCAGGAGTGTTGTCAGTCCTTCTGGGCCCTGTTTCGTTTCATTAATCTGATTTACAGGTCACAGTCAGGGTGTTCTATGACTTCAGTCTAGAATGCATGATTAATTTTACTGAAGAGAAATATTAAGACAATAATTTAGAGTTCAGTCTACGGGCTTTTGGTTCGCTGCAAGCTGTGTATCTTTTCTGTCTCCACCGAAAATGTCTTTGTAACTCTCAGACAACATAGTGATGACAGCTGTGCTGATTTTATTATCATATCATAAACAACACACTCAACAACCTACTCAGTAGACATATATGTAAGTATAATAGCCATGTTTATTTTATCTGATCTGTACATAAATGTCTACCCACCAACAGCTGTACCATAAACAGAAATACTCATTACACTCTCTTTCATCTGATGTATTTCCAATAAATGTTTACTGTAGGAAAAGCTTATGATACAAATTACAAATATTTCCCACAAGTGAACCGAAAGCTGCAAAGCCTGTGTGATTTAAATTGTGATAGAAAATGAAAAGCTTAAAATTGCCTGTCCAGATTGTTATCCCTGTTTATTTGGCTGAGGATTTTCATCCAAAGTGACTGATGTGTGTTCCCATTTGTACAGTTGTGGTTTTGCTGGAGCAATTCTGCGTAAAATAGCTCAGAGAAATAACAGCAACGGTGTCTGGTGTCTGGATCCATCATCCTTTATAACAAGAGCACAGTCCCACGTTGCCATCCTGTAGTTGTATATATAGAGAAATACAGGGCCGACACATTTTTCCATGTTCATGTACAGCTGTTTCATCCTGCAGTTTCTAGAGACAACCGAAAGCGTAAGGACATCTTAAGAAAACCTTCACAGTGGCTGAACACACAACCAAAACCAAAGTGTTTTCATTGCCCATTTCCAAGCCCCACTATTAAACACTGCTATCCTATAATACACACTTCCATCAGCTTTTAACAAAAAGGTGACCTAAGGACTAATGTGCAATTCCTGTCACAGCACTGTCTCTGTGTAGTGGGTGAAGCCGGTCTTTGCTTTCTCTCCTGGATTCATAATTCCAGTTCATCCCTGCGATTGTCTATGGGGTTGACGTCAGTTTTTCTTTTTACGCAGGCATTGATAAGTATTCATTGCTCTTCTCCTTGAACCAGTGTTTTACACTCCCAGCTTTGTGATGGTGTTATTGCACTGATAAATGTAACAGCTTTCAACATAAAATTCTACCAGTGCCTCATTCTCTCCCAAATAACAGCAACTGCCAGTCAGGGTGCCCTTCAAATAAAATCTCCCTGTACATAAATAACCTCTGGTGCAATGAGCTACATGCAGAAGCAGGCTTGCAGGACATAGTGTCTATTACTTTAACATACTGTATATATGGAGTTGTATGTACAATTACACACTCTGCTATGGTCCTAAAGCTCACCTTGAAACACAAGTTCATCCTGTTTGTACTTTGTAGTACTATTCTTTGAGGACCATCTTAATTCCCTAAACTGTATGTTGTGTAAATTGTCCTGGCTGTGTGTGTAAGATATGTACTGAACCAGCCTGTTATTGAACTGTAATGTGTCTTCAGGGTGCTGGTCTTACAGGCCTGTCCAACTCAGATATGGGTTGTTTCTGTAAAAATAAACTGACACCCACATGAGTAAGCTATACAGGAGCTGTATATGACTGATCTGTTGTTAAAATAAAGTTTGTTTGTTTTGAAAAATATATAATGAATATGATTTTAGGGTTTGTGATTTCTATCAATGCATATACAAGTTACTGTACTTTTTTAACATCTAAGAGGTCACTTCTGTTAAATTTGTGGCTCTGTATTAAATAGATTTATATTTCATGCATATATGTTAAATTGTTAATGCTTTCCAAGCAAATAATCCCTGAACCTTTCTGTAATTATCAAAATGTACCAGCAAAACTTAAAAAATATAAAATATGTATTATCTCATTGCATAGCTGTCCATTCTTTTCAGAAAATATAAAGCTATTTATTGATATATTTATTAGTTATTGTTTCAGGTTTTCAAATGATATATTACCTTACATAAACATTACATCACTTGTGATCATGGCCAACCAGGATAACATATTGATTTATTTATTTTTATTTAAATATATATCAATATATGAATTTCTTTCTCAAAATAAATTACCCTTAAAAGAGTAAAGCAGGCAACAGCAGGACATGTCGAACAGTGATTAAAGTTTAATCAAAAGCCTGTTGCTTAATACAATGCCATGAAAGCATAATTCACACTGTACCATTGAGACACTGCTGTGATACTGCAGGAATCAACTAATTATCATGAATCTTCAAAATGAATTGGGGTTCCTTCACAAAACAAAGATATAATTCAGACAGTTCATGATTTTATTAGGTGGACTGTCTGCTTCGGATTTAAAGCTTAATATTAAAAAAGGGATTTTTTTTTCTATTGGCTTGTATCCATGCATCACTTCTAAATATTGAGCTCTTATTTTGTTTAAGTATGCAAGGTCTCAGTTATAGAATTGTAATTGGAATAATTGATTGGAAGAGTCTGATTGTCCATGTGTTTTAGAAATGCTCTCATCCTTTGACTACACAGCGAAACCATCGATTACAATTATTGATTATAACTAGGGAAAGGTAGTACATTTGTCAATAATTGAAATCATGACATACAACCTGTAAAACACTTAACATCCTATAGCATTTAAGGATATCTATCCTGATATAAAAAGTTAACATTTCTATTGGAAAAAGAAATATAAATTAAACATATAATGTGTGTTTGTATGTGTTTTCATTTTATTTCTCCATTAGTTAGCATGTGTAACACCTTTTCAAACTAGAAATACATTTTTCTATTAGATTTCATATTAGATCTGAGTGGTTTTGCATTAAACTGTATTCAAATAGGCTTTGACAGCATCAGGTCAATTAGAGCATTTTATTAAAAGGTTAGTCGTTTGTCCTGCAGGTGTATAGCTACAGGAGGATTGTTTTTTTCATTAATTTGTATATAATCTAGAATGAGTTAAAGAGAAGGGAAAAGGGGCAATCTGTAAATTTTCATAGACCTTTATTTAATAGGGTTTAATTCTGAAATATGGATGTATTTCTGACAGGAATAACAATAACTTATTAGATTTTTTAGTTTAGCTTGAGTTATTTTACCTTTAAAGGGCAGGTTTTGCAGTCCAATAATAATTAAAGGAAAAGTGCAGTAATAAGAAAGACAGAACCCTTAGATACACATAACCCGTTATACACATCATAAAATATTGTCAGTGTGAAAAACGGATGACCAGGTGGAGGTGATCTACCACTATTTCTTTCTAAACATGGGTTTATTAAATTAATAAACACATTACTTTACCAAGCTCTTAGATAAAAAAAAGTGTGTGTGTTCTTTGTTTAGAGACAACTTTGTTTCTCCTTCCAGACAGCTGCGACCCATACTGCACAGTTTGATACTGGAAAATGCTCAATCCGGACAGACAGTCACTGTTATAAGGAGCTGTGAAGAAACGTTTGAACTGAGAGGTTCTCCTTTAATGGATCAGCTTCTATCATGATATTACTCTGCTACTTTATTGCTCATCACATTTAACAGTGCATCATGTCTACCGCAGATGTTTTGTGTGATTGATATTTTTAATGTTATACATCATGGTGACTTAGTTTTCCAGCCCAAATAACCCTATCAAAGGATTTGTCTCCAATCTGGATCTAAAGAATATTCATGTTGGGATGTAAGCCTTTTATCAATGATCGATGCAAACAGTTACTGCTTGTGTGCATCTATCAGCAAGTAAACTGTAAGAAAAGTGTGCAGAATGCAATCTCAGTGGAGAAGTCAGTAAGCACGGCCCCGAGAGAACCGAGACACAAAGAGTTCAGCACCGTGCACAACATTCAGTCCTTCAGGGAAGTGGGAATGGGGGTAAAGGGACTGACCCTACAATAGTCCCATCTGTTCTTTCAAGCACATGACACAAGAAATTAAAAAGCTGTGAAATACAGATGACAGAAAATACTCCCTGGGTGGTGTTATCATTGCAATTGAGTTTAGATTAAATCCACATCAAATTCCATTTCACAATTCAGAAATGTTTGTTGTCGTAATTCTTTCCATTTTCAAAAATAAATAAATAGAATAATTCTACGCCAAACCCCTTAACCTATTTACAGGTGTAAAAAGGCATTTTTAAAGGTTCAGTCTGCTTAGGAACTCGGCTACCAATCTGATCCCTTTTCTCTTTTTCTTTAATATAAGTATCTCTACATTTCCCTCTGCAGTTATTCCCTGATATACACAAAGCCATTGAAAACACAGCATATATATAAATAAATAAATAAATCACATGTAAAAGTCTATGTGTAGTAATAAAGAAATGCCTGTGTTGATTGGGGAGGGCCGGGGGGGATGTCACTTTGACATTGTTATTCAGGGGGAAAAAATGTCAGAACAGTATATTCCAGAGGCCTGCTTCACCAAATACATAATTTATATCCTAATGAAATATTTACTTTAGTTTCTTAAGTGCTTGCATATATGGGGAGGAAGATGCATATCTGTCAGTGAAGAAATGCGTGAACCTTTACACTCACATTTAAAGATGCAATAAAAAATACAATTGTGATCTGGGTTAAGGCTAATTACCTTCCCTGAGGTTTTGCTTAGGAGGTAGCCATTGCAAAAGTGGTTTAAATGGCTTAATGCAAACGCGAAACCAGGTTATTAACTTTACATTCCATTTATTTCTGATTTAAATCACAAAGTTCAAGCTGTCAGAAAGTCCTGGTTCATAATTTGCAGTTATTATCTTCTATTACCCTGCATTGTCTTGAGATCAAAAAATCCTTTTATTATTTATGAACATTATTTTTTTAACATTATATTCGAGAATTGCCCAGCCCTAATTGTGATTGGTCAGTTTTTGCTGCAGTAGGCTGAGGTCCTGTGTAAGTGCGATTAGTGCCATAATCAATCATTCAAGTATACTCCATATGGGACACCTTGAAACCGCTTTATAGGTTTGTGGCAAAGAATAAATAATGGTTTACCAAAGCACAGTGTTTCTCTTTTCTGTGGTTAGGACACATTTTAGTGTTCGTGGTTTTGTCTTCTCAGGGCACCTGAGTGTACAGTTTTAGATAAAATTGTAATTTACTAAAGTTGTATCACTGCGACAACTAAATATTTGATGTTTGTGGAAATAACAGTTTTTACAACAGTTTTAACAATGAGGAACACTATGTATCATTTTAATAAGCAAGTGTACGTGTATATGGAATTAGTACTTATTTTATCACTCCTTATCACTTATTCATTTTTAAATGTAAAAGTTCAATGTTTTTTGAGCTAAGCTAGAACAAGCTTAATTTAGACAGTCTATGCATTACCACTAACAGTATATACACACAGATGTTTTTGTATAACAGAAATCTCTCTTTAGGATCTACTTGTTTAGGAGTGGTGTAAACTACATTTCTAACATTTTTTTTTTTAAAGACAGAAACAGACATGAGGGATTATTATATATTTTATTACTTACCTATGAAAAAATACATAACCATTAATTTTGTATTTAAAGAAGGACTTTGAAGCTACATATACATATTGAAAATATAAAATTCATTTCATTCAGTTACTCTTCCTAGCTGAGTTTCCTTCAGTTTTAATAAATATCCGAATAGCATTACAAGCACAGAATTATCAATCAACTGTCTTCTTACAAAGACCACAGGGAATATCTGTGAGAAACGTTTAAGTAATGTATTTAACTTGGGATTTGTTTGCATTTGTGGAATATTATCAGTATAACTGGTCACTGTCTGTAATACATCGAGGGTTGCACACCTACATATGGACATCCCGGTAATGATGCATGTCATATATTCTGAATGTGGACTGCAAAATAAAAAGACAAGCAACTCATGTTTAAGACAAAATCTCAGCATCACATTGTGCTATTAAAAATACACAGAAATATGTTAACATAAAGGCAGACATTGATCGGGACCACATGTAATAGCAAAGATGTCCAAATAAGTGATATTCAATGATCAATCTGAACCAAAAGACAAGTGTTTTGGTGACTGTCATAAAAGCCATTTGAGTATTAATTATTCATTAACATTTGTGTCTTCTTTGTACAACACCAAATACTTTAGTATTTTGGTAATTGTGGGTTTGTAAAACCTCCAGCTGCGACATGTTTTCCATTGAATATGAACTCCTCAGCTTAGTACCATTGAGTCGTCTCCCAGATGAACAAGAACAGAGCCAACACAAACGTCATGCTTAGAGCTAATGCTGCCACCTAGTGGTAAAACAACTAAGAAAACTCTTTTTTTAAGATAATGTACATATTGAAATACAAGGCAATTGATACTCCTGGGCTTCCTATTCTCAATATCACTTGCTTTTCAGTTTTCCAGTGTTTCTCTCACAGGTCTGAGGTCTGCAGTCAACTCCTCTGATTCACTTACTCTTGAGGGATCTGTTTACCGAATGCACATCAGTACAATATTCCTTTTTTACCATTGTGATATTGAATAAATACATAAATTCTATTTTGGTCTAGATCTTTTTAATATTATATTGATACTGGTTGACACATTCGCAATCATACTTCTGATTGTATCACTTTAGCTGCCGCCGAGAAAAAGTACAATCTAATTGTCCAACAGAGGGCGCCCCTTTGCTTTCTATATACACTCACCTAAAGGATTATTAGGAACACCTGTTTAATTTCTCATTAATGCAATTATCTAACCAACCAATCACATGGCAGTTGCTTCAATGCATTTAGGGGTGTGGTCCTGGTCAAGACAATCTCCTGAACTCCAAACTGAATGTCTGAATGGGAAAGAAAGGTGATTTAAGCAATTTTGAGCGTGGCATGGTTGTTGGTGCCAGACGGGCCGGTCTGAGTATTTCACAATCTGCTCAGTTACTGGGATTTTCACGCACAACCATTTCTAGGGTTTACAAAGAATGGTGTGAAAAGGGAAAAACATCCAGTATGCGGCAGTCCTGTGGGCGAAAATGCCTTGTTGATGCTAGAGGTCAGAGGAGAATGGGCCGACTGATTCAAGCTGATAGAAGAGCAACTTTGACTGAAATAACCACTCGTTACAACCGAGGTATGCAGCAAAGCGTTTGTGAAGCCACAACACGTACAACCTTGAGGCGGATGGGCTACAACAGCAGAGGACCCCACCGGGTACCACTCATCTCCACTACAAATAGGAAAAAGAGGCTACAATTTGCACAAGCTCACCAAAATTGGACAGCTGAAGACTGGAAAAATGTTGCCTGGTCTGATGAGTCTCGATTTCTGTTGAGACATTCAGATGGTAGAGTCAGAATTTGGCGTAAACAGAATGAGAACATGGATCCATCATGCCTTGTTACCACTGTGCAGGCTGGTGGTGGTGGTGTAATGGTGTGGGGGATGTTTTCTTGGCACACTTTAGGCCCCTTAGTGCCAATTGGGCATCGTTTAAATGCCACGGCCTACCTGAGCATTGTTTCTGACCATGTCCATCCCTTTATGACCACCATGTACCCATCCTCTGATGGCTACTTCCAGCAGGATAATGCACCATGTCACAAAGGTCGAATCATTTCAAATTGGTTTCTTGAACATGACAATGAGTTCACTGTACTAAACTGGCCCCCACAGTCACCAGATCTCAACCCAATAGAGCATCTTTGGGATGTGGTGGAACGGGAGCTTCGTGCCCTGGATGTGCATCCCACAAATCTCCATCAACTGCAAGATGCTATCCTATCAATATGGGCCAACATTTCTAAAGAATGCTTTCAGCACCTTGTTGAATCAATGCCACGTAGAATGAAGGCAGTTCTGAAGGCGAAAGGGTGTCAAACACAGTATTAGTATGGTGTTCCTAATAATCCTTTAGGTGAGTGTATAACACTACACAACTAGTATTCTAAACCTTTATAGGTTCCCTTGGGAAAAGGGAAAAGGTGCCTGCCCATGTAATAATTAATTAACTGTATATTTACTCAAAGCCTGTACACACACACAAATATGTATATTATGCAATATGCAAGATGATAGATATATTCATTATAGATAGGTATGCACACGCAGTAAGTTAACTTGTATTGTTAGAACCGTGGCACTCAAGCAATTAATCGACCTTGAAAGAAGCTGTTTACTGAGGCCCCACCATAGATATCTTGATGGCTTGCAACATTATTACCAAAATTATACATACATTGTATTTAATAAAATAGAATAGATAAACATAAACTAACCAAACTCGTCAATTAGCTGCAATGTACCACACAAACCAAAAAAACATGTATTATTTTCACTGCATTAATATTTGATGTTATATAAAATCTCCTCTTTAACCGAAAACCTGACAGCCATTTTAACTTTGAGAATTAAAATAAAGTACTAAGAAGTAACATGCAGTTACATAAGAAACACATTGCTAAACCACTCCAAACAAACTTCACTTTTAGTTGAAATATGCTAAACCAGAAAAAAGCAATATGTAAATAGAGACACTAAACGCATTACTCATTAACCACAATGCATTTATCACAGAATTATTTAGGCTACAACCAGAATTATTTATTTAGGCCTACACTCTTTATAATCAAGTTAGCTGACTTTCGTTGTCAAACTCATATAATTTGCTTACCTCTACAGAATCAGTTGAATTAGATCCCGAAAACCAAACTCATGAATAACTGAAACTGATAAACTGCTACCATGTGTATAGTTAAGGCATATAAGTGAACTTTCCTTCATAAAGTTTGTTGACTTTTTGATACACTCACAATGAGTCCACATTGAGGAACTAAAGTAAATACTAAAAATCTCTAAAACCTTATCTTATCTGTTTTTTGTTCTTGTTTGTTTGTTTCATTGTTTGTAGTCACTTCAGTTCAGTGGACATTTCAACTGGTATTGTTTCGTGTTTAAATTTTTTAAGATAAAAGCTAACATAATCCTTAATAAAACATGGTACAGTTGTGGTTTCTCTGCCTAATTTCAAGCTATGCTGTGAAATCTTTAAATATGGTGAAAGTATTTGTGCCACTGTAACTGGGGTGGGGATAACAGTATATTAATCTTTCTAATTTATTGCTTATATTATCAGATTATATATCCCTTTTCATTCGTGTTGCCTCATTTCTATTTAGCATCCAGAAGCTGCCATGCTGGAAATGTGTATGTTAAACTATATAATAACTATACACTTTCCCTAAATTATTGTTATTTTCACTCAGGCCTTTTTGGAATTGTACTGAAACCATCTCTTTCACCCACTGTGCTGATTACATGTTTGTTTTCACTCTAATTAACATTGCAGATACTCAGCCAGCCCAATGCGTGAATAAGTGACAGTAATAATGGTCAAGAAAACCACTTTGTTTTGAAATTTCATGTGAACGCTGTCATATGAGGTTTCCTTTGTATTCTGCTGATAGTCCAAAATAACTGCATCTACCATCTTAGTAAGCAGGACTATAAATGTGAATATTTACCTCATTATTTACCTCAGCAGGGCCCGTCCCAAATCAAACCTTTCATCCTGAATGCCAGATTAAAAATGCAATGCCTGAAGGCAGGTGTGCATTATCCAGAAGGATCACTGGTCTAACAAAATCACACCATCAGGTATTAGGATTTTATCTTGTGATCGTCAGACTTATCTGAGTTTTGACTCGGGCCTAGATGTCAAAGTTAATAATTATTAAATTCTGGTGGAATATATATATATATATATATATACACTCACCTAAAGGATTATTAGGAACACCATACTAATACTGTGTTTGACACCCTTTCGCCTTCAGAACTGCCTTCATTCTACGTGGCATTGATTCAACAAGGTGCTGAAAGCATTCTTTAGAAATGTTGGCCCATATTGATAGGATAGCATCTTGCAGTTGATGGAGATTTGTGGGATGCACATCCAGGGCACGAAGCTCCCGTTCCACCACATCCCAAAGATGCTCTATTGGGTTGAGATCTGGTGACTGTGGGGGCCAGTTTAGTACAGTGAACTCATTGTCATGTTCAAGAAACCAATTTGAAATGATTCGACCTTTGTGACATGGTGCATTATCCTGCTGGAAGTAGCCATCAGAGGATGGGTACATGGTGGTCATAAAGGGATGGACATGGTCAGAAACAATGCTCAGGTAGGCCGTGGCATTTAAACGATGCCCAATTGGCACTAAGGGGCCTAAAGTGTGCCAAGAAAACCACCACCACCAGCCTGCACAGTGGTAACAAGGCATGATGGATCCATGTTCTCATTCTGTTTACGCCAAATTCTGACCATCCTGAATGTCTCAACAGAAATCGAGACTCATCAGACCAGGCAACATTTTTCCAGTCTTCAGCTGTCCAATTTTGGTGAGCTTGTGCAAATTGTAGCCTCTTTTTCCTATTTGTAGTGGAGATGAGTGGTACCCGGTGGGGTCTTCTGCTGTTGTAGCCCATCCGCCTCAAGGTTGTACGTGTTGTGGCTTCACAAATGCTTTGCTGCATACCTCGGTTGTAACGAGTGGTTATTTCAGTCAAAGTTGCTCTTCTATCAGCTTGAATCAGTCGGCCCATTCTCCTCTGACCTCTAGCATCAACAAGGCATTTTCGCCCACAGGACTGCCGCATACTGGATGTTTTTCCCTTTTCACACCATTCTTTGTAAACCCTAGAAATGGTTGTGCGTGAAAATCCCAGTAACTGAGCAGATTGTGAAATACTCAGACCGGCCCGTCTGGCACCAACAACCATGCCACGCTCAGAATTGCTTAAATCACCTTTCTTTCCCATTCAGACATTCAGTTTGGAGTTCAGGAGATTGTCTTGACCAGGACCACACCCCTAAATGCATTGAAAAAAACTGCCATGTGATTGGTTGGTTAGATAATTGCATTAATGAGAAATTGAACAGGTGTTCCTAATAATCCTTTAGGTGAGTGTATATATGTGTATATATATATACGTGTGTATGTATGTATGTATATGTATATATGTATATATGTATATATGTATATATGTATATATGTATATATGTGTATGTATGTATGTATGTATGTATGTGTATGTATATATATATATATATATATATATATATATGTATGTATATATATATATATGTATATATATATACGTGTATATATATATATATATATATATATATATATATATATATATATATATATATATATATGTATATAATTCTTTGATCTGTACAGCTCGTCTGCTTTCACACACATGTGCCGAGTCTGATACACCCTTTGCCCCGAGCGCAGGCACACATGCAGTTCTGGCAGTGAGAAGCAAAAGCTGCACGTCAAAGGAAAGGAGGCGGTTCTGCGCGCCTGTCCTTTAAATACTGAATCAAACATCTTCTCAAACGTGGGGATTAAAAACGAAAAAAAAACGATCCAGAAATGGACAGACAGGCAGAGCAAATACTAATGAGCGGCGGGGCGGCAGCGCAGCCGGCGGTCTCTACGCCTATGCTCGGGCCGGAGGAAGCGGCGGGGCAGCGGGGGAAACAGCAGAGGAGCAGCAAGTCCAACACATGCAAACTTCTCACCGGGGTGAGTCGCCCAAAAAGCTAATTTGGACAGCTTACAAAACCTCCAGATTACAGAGAAGATAATGCGGAAACTGTTTGAAACCACTATTTGTAGCGAAAAACTTTGCCAGATGTGATACATTGTATGTCCGAGTGTATCCGTCCAAAGTCAAGAGCATTATTGTATCCACTGAAGTAACCTTTGTGTACATGATTCAGGTGTCGTTTACAGCGCCTGTAAGTTGTAACATGTTGCTGTCTGTATTGCATGTACACAGATCTGTATACATACATGAAACAGAATGCACACACGGAGTTAACTTGTTATGGCAAGCCCTAGTTTAAAGGCGTTTTTATAAGCACATAATCGTGTACCATCGGCACATATTGCAATTGCACCAATGTGTCACATTAAATGCACGAATCTACTCCGATCACTGAGATCGTAAGGTCTTTGCAGGGAAAGTGTCAGATCAGGCCGGCATGGATCACCCTCCCCCGGCCGTGCCTGTCTATCTGCCTGGCCTGCCCCCGAGCAGCTGGATTGGCAGATAATGTGCTCCTGTGCAAAGTGTTCATAATGCTCCTCCATGTTCAACAGTTTGTTTCTCTGTTACGAGCATGCAGCGGCTTGTATTATTTTCTGTTTTTATCCCTCTGTTGTTCGAGGTAAAGCTATAAAGTGGTGTGTGTGTGTGTATATATATATATATATATATATATATATATATATAAAATAAAATCTACTTTTCTTGTCTCAAACTTGGAAGAAAGTTTATATCAGTTTAGCAGAAAGGTTAAGAGGACATTTTTTTTTTTTTTACTTGCTTGACTTACAATGAGTCAATGTGTAGCTGTGTTCAGCAATTGAAAACGAGAACAGTGACATTAAAACCTGACATTGAAGGCCAATAATCATTCTCCTTTTCCCAAAAGTTTTGCATATTTTTTAACAAACCTCACACAGTTGTTTTAGTTGAGTGTTGTTGTGCTGGCCCGCTGTCACTGGTTCATCTTGGGCAAATGTATCCAGTGTCAGGCAACTATATGTTATGTTGTGCTTTCAAGATATGTAGTCTGTAGTAGTTTGTTGTTGCACAGACAGACACATTGCAATGTGTAAAACGTGTTTCCACTCAAAACGGCAAGGTTCCTTTTATAAACTAAATGTTAGTTTAGGTTATTTGCTTCAGTTATCTTAGTGTAAGTTTACCAGACACAGCAGTTCATTGTGATCTTGTCCTTATAGTCCACATGTCTAACTGTACTGTTCTCATTTTAAATGTATTGTAACACTGCTTAAATTAAAGATAAGGTATATTATTTTTGAGAATTAAAGCATTAGAGATCCAGAGAGACCTGTAGAACATAAACATCTTGTAGTAAATTGGACCATTTATACTCAAGGGATACTGAGAAGAAAACTAAAAACAGATCCCCACATGCCCAGCTCAGTAAACAACAACAGTCTGAAGCAATGAATGCTGGGCTACATATGGTATTTCTTTACTCCAATTAAGATAAACCTTTCCATATGTCTGGCATACTGGTTTGTTGAGTGGATTCAATGATGAATTCCTCTTGCAAGATGGCAAGATTAAATCAGTACATGCAAGCACCATGAAGACCAAGTTCTGTGGAAGAGTTTTAGTGTAGTCTTTATCACACACTGGATTGTATAAGACCATTGCTTATCTTATGGTTGTTTTTAACAGTGTTTCTTTACTATTTCTCAAAAAGAAATGATTATTTCAGAGTAATCTGGAAGTAGTTTTATTCCCCTCTAGCTTCATGAATGTAAAACCAAATGTGTCAAACCTTTTAGACCATGGAAATTATTTTGACTGTGCTGCATTTAGAACCTCCCTGTTTTGCTGGTTACTTGTTGTGCTCACACTCTCTGTTTTGTTGGTTTCAGTCAGAGTGCCAATTACTTTTAATACATAGTCGTTCCCTTTGGATTTTCTTCCAAAATTCCCCATACCCACACCCTAGTACCAGTCCATTCGCATCTGAGTATGGGACTAATTGGAAGAGCACTGGGGGAGGGGCAGATGTAATTGCTTTATCCAAAATCTGTTAAAAGTTGTGTATAAATATCAAAGGCTTTATACTGTAGGAGTAATTGTACTCCTGTAGGATTGATTAAAACTTAATAATTTACTTTCACTGTAGAATTTGCATCACACTGAAGAATCTGAAGGCATTTCTCAATAAACCGTACGTTTAACCCTTAGTTTTACAGAGGAGGTAGGGACGTGCACTGATGAAGATGTTGTTTATTGTGACATTGAATCTCACAGCAAGATCAGCAGCCAGATCATGGGAATAGCTGGAGAGAGTGGTGAGGAAGGAAACAGATGTATTTATTGCAGTGCTGACAAGACCTAATGAGAAGTGTTAGCTTTGTTCTGGAGTCCTGGGATAGCACCTCTGCTCTTGAGGAAAATATATAGAAACAATAACAAAAACTGGAAAAAAGAGTTGGCAGGCAACAAAACGTTGTGCAAGGACCCAAATCTGTGAGACATCTGTCATCCATCAGGACTCTTTGTTTACATTTTGTGTTTGCTTTTGGCGATCAGCCTTGTTCAATGAGTCCAGTATGCGTATACCATATTTTTCTGTTGCTAAGGCACAGACACATTTCCCAGTCTCGAATGAAAATGGAAATATCAATATCATTATGTAACATGAGTCTGGCCTCAATAAAACACTTTAAAATCAATATTTTATTTCCTAATAGGTGGTACTGCTTTGTTTGCTGATCATAATCCTGGCCATAATTTTTGCAGTGAAACGCCGCTGTCCTGATGAAGGTAATTGTTTTTATCTGTTGGACAATGCCCACACAAAGAACTAGAGTTTTACTCCTTTTACACTTTCCTTTCAATTTGAAATGTATTTCAGATACTAGTTGTGTGGGATTCTTTCTATAACTGTACATTACTGTTATCCTGTTTTCTATGACATTTCACTGCAATTCATAATTTTCTTCGGCAGGCAAAAGTTGCAAGAACAGATGTACTTTTGACACCCGACACAAATATGACGTGTGCCGATGTGACAGTTTGTGCTTAAAGGAGGGAAACTGCTGTCTGGACTTCCAGGAAGTGTGTCTGGAGCCAAGTAAGTGTGTTTAATGTTTTTCAAAACCATGACGACTGAGAAACCACATGTTTCCACTTTCCTGTGGCAAAGATCAACTAGAATAACTCTGGCCTTTTGGAGCTACTTGTGTGTTTTAGAGTCGAAGACTAGTATCTGTCACAATTGGAAGTATTGGGAGCATTTTTTAAGACCTAGCACTTGATTAGGTTAATCAGTGCATATATGTAATATATATACAGTAGTGGCTCGTGGCTAATAATACTGGTGGAGCCATCCCTGAATTGATAACCACGCCGACTTTTGAAATCGTTCTTTGAATAATGACATGAAAATTAAATGGAATTCAGTAAAGCTGAGAGTCACCTGTGACTGAGTTTTAGGAGAATGTGTCAGTTTTTAAATTGACAAGAAATAGGATCAGCCTTTCAGTCGTGTTTCTTGGCCCGTTCTGAAGTTTAAAATCTTTCACCCCGTGTTAGTCCATTATCTCCTGCTAACGATGACGGGGACAATATGCAGGGACCACATTAGAGCAGCCAAGTTTTCTTATCTTACCATACACTTGAACATTTCCTGTTGTAAGTTTTACCCTTGTCTGTAGTTTGTTGAGTAATGTAGAGCTGTCTGGTCTGTCGGGGGGAAGCTATTTAATTACCAAGTTGTCTTGCAATTGTAGTGTGTGTGTATTTTTTTCAAAGAAGCTCTGCAGCCACTTTGCAGGTGCAGCCACAGCCGCATTGCTTGCCGTCTTTCCAGCCGCCTAACCATGTGGACTGATACAAGAGTGAGGGGCAGGCATGTTTCACCACTACGTCCCATTTAAATCCCGCCTGCTGGAGTGGGGCAGTGAGCTCTCCTGCCCCAAGTATTGTGCAATAGCTGGATTGAGACCGAATCGCTGAAATAGTGATTTTAACTCTGAAATATGGACACTTGTTTGATTAATTGATTGTACAAAAACTGGGTAATATTTATTACGAAGTAATTTATGATATATTGATGTGGATAATGAGTTTATGAGAAAGAAATATGTTTTTGGGTGAATACATTTTTTGCACATATGATCAAGACGCACCTGTGTGTGTGTGTGGCGACAGGGTCGTGGGCGGCCAAGGCTCACTGATGCACGTGGGGAGCGAAGGCTGGCCTGTGTGGTCCGATCCAACAGACGAGCTACTGTAGCTGAAATTGCTGAAAAAGTTAATGCTGGTTCTGATAGAAAGGTGTCAGAACACACAGTGCATCGCAGTTTGTTGCGTATGGGGCTGCGTAGCCACAGACCAGTCAGGGTGCCCATGCTGACCCCTGTCCACTGCCGAAAGCGCCTACAATGGGCACGTGAGCATCAGAACTGGACCACGGAGCAATGGAGGAAGGTGGCTTGGTCTGATGAATCACGAGTTCAAGGTGTTGACTTGGCCTCCAGATTCCCCAGATCTCAATCCAATCGAACATCTGTGGGATGTGTTGGACAAACAAGTCGAATCCATGGAGGCCCCACCTCGCAACTTACAGGACTTAAAGGATCTGCTGCTAACGTCTTGGTGCCAGATACCACAGCACACCTTCAGAGGTCTAGTGGAGTCCACGCCTCGACGGGTCAGGGCTGTTTGGCGGCAAAAGGGGGACCTACACAATATTAGACAGGTGGTCATAATGTTATGGCTGATTGGTGTATATATATACACCACACACCCATACTACATGGTCAAAAGTATGTGGACACCCCTTATAACTAATGGATTCACTCGCCACCTTTGGACTCTGGAGCAGTGGGAATGCGTTCTCTGGAGTGATGAATTATGCTTCACCATCCGGCAGTCCGACAGACACTACCTGCCCGAATGCATAGTGCCAGCTGGCGAAGGAGGAATAATGGTCTGGGGCTGTTTTTCATGGTTCAGGCTAGGCCCCTTAGATCCACTGAAGGGAAATCTTAACGATACAGCATACAATGACATTCTAGATTTTGTGCTTCCAAGTTTGTAGCAACAGTTTGGTGAAGGCCCTTTCCTGTTTCAGCATGGCAATGCCCCCGTTCATCTGTATAATGTCCATACAGAAATGGTTTGTTCAGATCATTGTGGAAGAATTTGACTGGCCTGCACAGAGCACTGACCTCAACCCCATCGAACACCTTTGGGATGAATTGGAACGACTGTGAGCCAGGCCTGATCGCCCAACATCAGTGCCAGACCTCACTAATGCTCTTGTGGCTGAATGGAAGCAAATCCCCGCAGCAGTGTTCCAACATCTAGTGTAGGGCTGGCTAACCCTGGTCCTGGAGAGCCACAGGGCCTACAGGTTTTTGTTCTATCCAGATCATTAACTGCTTAATAGAATAAATTGTGGGTCTTAATTAGGCAAAATGGCCCTGTGTTCAAGGTATCCATTGATTGGTAATTTAGAGAGACCTGGAAAACCTGCAGGATTGCGGCTCTCCATTACCAGGGTTAGCCACCCCTGATCTAGTGGAAAGCCTTCCCAGAAGAGTGGAGGCTGTCATAGCAGCAAGGGGACCAACTCCATATTAATGCCCATGATTTTGGAATGAGATGTTCGATGGGCAGATGTCCACGTTCTTTTGGCCATGTAGTGTATCTCTTACTTAGAAGAGGGGAGAGAAAATACATCAAATTAATTTAATTCAGATTTAGTTCTCTTCTGCTTTTTGCCTTGGAATGTCTGAGAAAACGCAATTTGTGCAACGTGTGTGACATTGATCTTATATGTTGCAGCTCAGCTCTGGACGTGTACCAAGTTCCGTTGTGGTGAAAAAAGGCATCCGCACAGCCTTTGTTCCTGCTCTACTGATTGTCTGAAAGTAGGAGATTGCTGTGCAAACTATAACAGTATTTGTAAAGGTAAGAGCTATGATGTTGAAACTAAAAGCACTCTTTATGTTAATACCTGCAATTTCACCAAAGCCTGTTATTACTTTAATGGCATACTTAACATTCTTCTGTTATAGGGTTTACTTAAAGCATATATTTAGCCTTAGCACTGATTTGTCTTTTTCTTCTTCTTTAAGACAGATCACAATATCTCAGTTTGCAGCCACTCTATAAGAAAATACTATTTCCATCAGTACTACTACCATCATTAGCTTTCTTGAAGTGGTGAAGATAGTGCCTTGGTTTTACATAAAACTTACCAAGTCATCGCATTTGTGGCTAAGTGATATTTGTGGTCCTTGTATGACTAATGTGGCTATACACAGTCAATACGTGAACAGGGGCGGGTTTAAAATAATTCTAGAGAGATGGCTTTGCCTTTTTTTTTTTTTTAAGTATTGATTGGGAAGTGTTTAATTGTGAATAGGAACTAAACGTCTTCCAGCCGATTTGTCACAGAATTGTAATTCCTTTCTTTTTGATGCCTGTATCATGATGCACATTTACAAGGGAACGATGATGAGTCTTGGGCTGCAGCACTGCACTGGGTCTTTAATGAAAGGATGGGAGGGGCCATTTCCAGCCCCACACTATACTGAAAGCTCTGCTGTAATGTCCCTCTCTGGACCCCGGTGTCTGAGCCGGAACGCAGAGACTCACCTTACATTGTGCCTTTAGCAGCAGGGTGGGAAGATGGTTGATTGGAAAAAGGTTGTTGCATGTTTGATATGTGAAGTTGCTTTGTTGAAGATGATATTAATCATTGATTTGTGTCTCTTTTGTAGGTGAGAAAAGCTGGCAGGAGCAAGACTGTGAAGAAACTGACCTGGCACAATGTCCATCAGGGTAACACAACCTCTCCTACCCAAGTCCAGAGAGCCCTTTTATGTATATTTTATTTTGCCTTGCAATTGCGATGTTTAGCCGTGTCCAGGCCCAGTTCAAAGCATTCTGTTGAGAACTGTTTCCCCAGAGTCTGATATTTGTTTTGATTTAATCTTGTATTTGTGTTTTCAACCACGCAGTACAGCCGGCCCTTTCTTTGTTTTATGTCATCTTAAGCTTTTGTGGTTTTAGATTGGGTATGAAACTGTAAAGCTAATTCATATACTTTGTTGGAGTTTTGCAACCCAGGACAAATAGACACAAATGAAAGATTATGGTTACCAGTCTTGAAATAGAAACTTGGAAACCCTGGCTTGCAGGGCTCTACCAACACCTGTGTCAGTATTATATAATTTTATATTATATTATATACTTACAGTCTGACTTATGACAGTCTGTAATTTGTAGCTCCACTGCCTGGCATGTATCATCAAATTAAACTCTGGAATCCTTTCATGCAGTTTGTAAAATAACATGAATATAAGATCAAATATTGGAGTGGGTCCAAAGAGCATATGTCTCATCTAACTGCCTTGCCAAGGGGTCATGACCTGACTGGTACACAGAAGATCTGGGATTTGATACCAGGGGCCAGTTGCTAGCCCCCTGCAGCATTGCAGCATGTTTTGAGGTGTATATGTGTGCCATTTGATATGTGCATTTGTAGACTTGATTCAAAACATTTAGGAAGAAAAATATATACTGATAAAATGCTAGCATGTCTCAAACCTGTAATCCTTTTTAAGTAAGAATGGCAATGGTTTTTAGAGATTTATGATTATATTTAATTGTCAATAAAATGACAATTAAGACCGTAATTAATCCTAAATAATTAATTAGTAACTAAATACTGTACCATCTCACCCTATCTCTAAGGTGTAAGCATATTTTTATTTATTTTTAATAAAGTAGGCCCAAAAAGTCATGCTCAGCTCAGAACACTTGGCATTTTTGAAGACTTTAGGTATATGCCAATAGGCAGCAGAAAACAACATAGACATCAACATCATAATCATCATGTAAAACCTGCTCGGATCCTTCTTTGTAATAGTCACGTCTTCTAACTAAATTAAACCCCCTTTTTTAACAATATTTGTGTTAATAAATTGTCCACACCCATCACAACAAATCTTTTCAGTGTAACATTTGAAGACTAGAGTCAGATTATATTTCCAGAGAATAATGATATGAGAGGGATTATTGATTATTCATTAAATTAACACAAATATTTAAAGCTGTCTGGCGGAGTTGTACAATTTTATTTTCCTTGAATTTTTGTGGGTGGCTCTTGTTTTGCTGTCTGCAATAGGAGGAGACAAATATAGTGAAGTGAAGCTAGTAATGTTTGCAGGAACCCAGAGCAGAAACTGTGGCTTTGCCCACAACCTTTTCAACAGATGACGTCCTGTCTTCAATCATGTGGGTGTGTGGGCTGAATCCTCAGTCTGTGTTCTGTTCTAAGTTTTGGAAAACATTGAGCTATTATTTAGTGAAGTGCAGATAATGCATTGATTGTATTATTATATATTATCTACTGTGTATGTTCTGTGTTATTTCTGTACTTTCCATTTTTAATTAAGAAGAGTTAGGGGCCTTAAAGAATAGAAATATGTTTTTAATCTATTCCAGATTTTCAAAACCCCCTGTTATCCTGTTTTCATTGGATGGCTTCAGAGCTGAATACTTGAAAAAATGGGGTCGTCTTATGCCAGCAATAAGCAAATTAAGTAAGTAAAAATGAACTAACTAGGCCAATGCTTAAATATAGAATTAAATTATACTAGTTAGGTCCTAGGATGATGTGATGGAATTTGTATAAAGCAAATTGGCAGAAACGCCTGGATTGCTGCATTGTAACCATACCAATGCAAAACATATCTGAAGAAGAAGGTATAAAACCGTTTCTGTGGTGCCTCTCTGGATTTCATACTACCTAGCAGAGTATTGTGCTCCTGTCTGGTCAAGCCCATCACACACACATCTTGCTCAGCTGAGCCCAATCACACGAATCATAACGGGAACCCTTCATTCAACACTAGTGCTTCCAGCCTGGGGACCCAGGGCACTGAAAACCCGGGCAACCCGGACGATTTGGCATAGGTATAAAACCGGGGTGTTGCGTGCACGGCACAACAGTGAACTCTTGTATACTTTAGTGAATTTTTTCAATGGGTGAGAAGATTGAAGCAGGAATGTTCATTCAGTATCCTGTCGGCAAAACCTACAATATAATTGAGCACTATTGCTAAATACGAAAAATGTTTCGATCCAAGCTCCGTTTGGTTCTACTTCCTACAAGACGTACACGGCTAATCAGCCAAATGCAAAAAGTGTGCAAACAAGGTATTGCAAACAGCTGGGGGCTCAACAAGGTCGCTTCAGTTTATTACAAATGATCAATAAATAATAACTATGTGAATTCATAAATAATAATAATAATGCAGTATAGCTGAGTTTGTGTTTAATTTCAGCTCCACATAAAGTACAGACACAAAAATTTCGTTATTTTACTTATTTAGTATTACCTTGTTGATATGAATAAAATAAGGGGGAAAAACAAAAATTTCAGTAGTTCAGTCAAATAATAAGTTTTATGTGTCCAACAGTGTGTGACAGGGTGAGACGTGCGTCTGCAAGATACCATGGTGCACACACTGTGCTGAAAACGTTGTATGAGAGAAAAGTTTAGAGTGAGCTTAGTGTTTTTAGTGACTTGTTTTTGTTCCCATATTGCTTATTTTTCCTATTTATATGTCTATGAAATAATTTGTCATCAAGCCCGGGTGCCCCGGGGACCCCGGGTTCATACATTTTAAACTCCAAAATTCCAGGCCTGGAATTTTCTCCCGGTTTTGGAAACTCTATTCAACACCCCTACCCTGGCTCCCTGGTCTGGCAAACATCACTCCCCCACACATCCACCAGCTGGCCACAACCCACAACCCACAAGCTGTTTGAAAACAATCTGTGTTGCCCCACACTTAACACTCAATGCTGACAAACTCACCTACTACCCTCCTCCCATTATAGGAATTTTCTGCAGACTCCCTGTAGATCAGCAAAGTGGTAGTGGTCTCTGCTAATCAGGGGCCCCAGTTCAGCCGATGGGGCCTTAGAGCCAACCCCTTACGTACCTGTGGAGAAATACAAATACTGAAGCACATCACTGAGCAGTGTCCCTTCCACAAACTCAGATGAGGTCTATTAACTCTGAATTTGTCAGACCAGATCTTGATAATGACCAAGAAGAAGTATGTGGTTATTAAAGTTAATTTCCAATTTTCCAGTTATTGTATTCCTGACTCACACTGTATATTACTGGTGTTATCATGATTTCCTGTTGCTATTCTGAGCTAGACTCTTTGCCTATTTGACCGAGAATACTCTCAGAGCATATTGCCAGGAATAGAGCAAGGAAACTAGGCTGCCCAAGCCTTTATGTGAGAACCTAGGAAAGCATTATGATGATTTCAGGTTCTTTGTTTTAGTGAAGATATATCTGACGATGAGAAAAAGGACCACACACATGGCTCTTACCACATCTACTTTACTTCTGGCCCTTTAAAAACAAGGAAAGACATAGCATCAGGCTCTTTGTCACTGGAATGCAAACATCAAATCAAACAGTTGTGCCAGACTACCACTATTAGTGCCAGTTCAGTGTCCTTACCTGCCTGGAAGTGAAGTTTTACAAGAAGCATTTTCTCCTGCAGAGTTATGGGTTTAAGCAAACAAACTTATTATAAGAAGAATCAAACTTTTAAAATAGGTTGTTTATGGGGGTTTGTTTGTTTTTTCAGAAAAATGTGGAACTTTTACTGACATGAGACCAGTTTACCCTACAAAGACCTTTCCCAATCATTACACCATTGTTACAGTGAGTATTTCTGAACTGGAGTATTTTTCTAAGCACGGTTGTCATTTTAAATTGACCAAGTCCACTAACATCTATGTCTCTTTCAGGGACTTTATCCAGAATCTCACGGCATTGTGGATAACCATATGTATGACGTGACTCGAAATGCCACCTTCGGCCTTAAACTGCCTGAAAAGTTCAATAAAGATTGGTACCAAGGTCAGCCTGTAAGTATGCATTGTAATTCAAATCTATACACCAAACATTTTGTAGGGGATATCGTGGTTGTGGAAAGTCTTCTTAGATTGCGGACTATTTAAAAACAAATATTTTTCAGTTCAGAATTGTACAGAAAACTATGAGTATTATGACAAATTTTAAGAGATCATTCTTGCTATCCAATTTTTGTTAATCTCTTGACATAATAATGGCTTTCATCACCACGCATAACCACTAATAAGACTGTGAATGGTGTTGATTTGCTTTGATTGTGAAGTACGAACGACACTTGTTCCTCACTGGTGTCTGACAAACTTCAAAGCATTCTTAGACAATTACAAGAACATTAAAACTATATTTTTTCTCCAAAAAGATGAGTCTATCTAGCCACAAGATTTGATTTACTATGAATTTAAATTAATGAAAGCTGCATGTTGTATACAAACACAGATTAGAAATGCGTAGCTGTGGTTATTATGTCAAATTTGCTCTGACATGTTCTACCCTAAATCTGTGTTGATTTTCTGTTGTAAATGCAAATTATCCATCAGCCATTACTTGAAACAGGTTCATATTGACTTCAGACAGTTACATGGATTTGGTTACTTAAAAGTAGGATAAATGTTAAAATGGGTTAAATGCTTAGTGAATGAATCATTTACTTGCTTTTTGTGTGGGTCTGTGTGACTCCAGGGGTGGAGTGATCTACAGTTATATAAACCTGTGTGTTGCCTCCCTTTTGGGCTGGGTATGGAACAGTCTGGGTGTAGTCTGTTGCTACCAGCTATGTGGCAGGGAATATTGTACCTGACTGTATTAAGTCATCAGAAATGACTATGGGTATTAGGTAGTTGGCCACAGTCCCAGATTGTGTTTTGTCTTTCATTTGGTTTTGTGAAATGATTTATTTTGTTCTTATTGAGGATAATTATACATGGTTCTATCTGACACTGTACCTTGAAAAAAAGCTCCCATTTCTGGACCTTTACTCCTGTCACCTTCCCAATTTACTCCTCTGCTGTCTGTCGCCTGGCAGCTCCTTCACACAACCTTTTAATTCAAACACATTATGCTACGGTTTAAAGACTCCCTTCATCTGCTTCAGGAATGCTTGTAGTACGAAGGGAAGGAGAAGACCATAATCTTTCACTTCATTCCTATGGCAGGTTATTTTCAGGTTGAGGCATTTTGTTGTGGAATATCTGTCTTATATTGCAGGGAAATACTTTGAATCATTGTTGGTATGCTTTGGTTGTTAATTCGGAAATCATAATTATTCAATGTATAAACATATATGATTAACACATGTTGATAAGTAATTTATCTTGTATTGTAATAAGACCTGAATAGTCTCATTGGCTCTGGGGATCATGTCCTGGTTTTATGGAAATGTGATCTCCTGGAGCACTCAAGGGTTTGAGGGTGATCTTTATTTTGATCCATTAGATTGCTTGGTTACTAAGTGGTAATTTAATTAATCATTCTTTCTGACATGTTCAGTTCTTGTAAGATTTCGTAAGTCAACTCCTTATTAAGCCACTGTCTTATCTTTCTAGATCTGGCTGACTGCTATGTATAACAGATTAAAGGCTGCTACATTCTTCTGGCCTGGATCAGATGTGGCAATCAATGGGACCTACCCCAACTTCCACATTGAATATAACAGGTTGGGATTTGTTTATATATATCTATATTACGTGCACTATGCACTTATAATCTCAACATTCACAGTTTGTTTTCATGATTCCTTGATGATTCTTGAGAGACTAAGCATACTGTCTCCATGACATCTTTGTAACATAATAGATTGTGAAGAATTAGACGATATCCCAGAAATATCCCTGAAGACAAATCTGAAGGTTTGTATTTGTTTTCTTAGGAGTATCGCATTTGAAGAGAGGGTTGCAACTGTGTTTCGGTGGCTGAGTTTACCTGAAGCAGAAAGGTATGAACAATAACACACCATATATGTACTCTATCTATTCTTTAAGAGGTTCCGTTTCCCTTGCTAATGAACGCCAAGTCAAGAGCATTTTGCTCTTTCTGAAAAGCTTCTCCCATTATAGAACTTGCCTTTCTTATTATCTGATGTCAGTCAGTAAGTCAGTAACCCCTGTGTATTCATGTAGTAAACACACTACTAGAAAAATATATGGCTTAGAAAATGCCCGGGGTTTGGATAGTTGTCATTGTTAGTGACCATAATTTGTATCATGTCCACGGTGTGAAACAGGGAAATTAGTAAACTTGAAAGTGTTTTGTCAAGAAAACAATAATAATAGTTTTAATGTATTGTGTGACAGCTTTGACTTCCTCAATGTAGAACAAAGATCTGTGTTCAAACATGCATCATAAGTCAAGCTAAATGATTAATGTTAAGAAAGTTACATGTTTGTGCAGTGGGTATGTGTTCTAGTCACGGGAAAGAGGCCCTGTGGCTAACTAGAGAATTATTATTCTTTGACTCAACAGAAGATCTTTCTGAGGTCGAATACATCATTTTAAATCATACACGTACGTATAATGGCTATGTGGCAACACTCTGAGTTTGAGGCCTGATTAAGTTTTAGTTTTTGTTTTGTTTTTTGTCTGAAAGCTTAAGCTTTGTCTGAAATTTTAACATGATATACTTGTCACTAACATTTGTAACAATATTATTCATAAACATAGAGAAGCATTTAACTAAAAATGTCAGGAAAAGCAGTTGGTCACATAATCTTATTAGACAGTATATGAGAGTAAGAAAAGTGGTAATGGACTAATTGTACAGTATTTAAAAATGATCCACTGTGTTTAAACCTAAAAACTTACTGTCAGTTTGTGAACAAAACAATTCCTGCAATTCTGCTGCACATCCACCAGTTCCTGTGACAAATTCCTGTGCTGTTTCACCAGCAGCAGTTTTCCATTCCCTGCATTTTACATTCAAGGTTAATGTTCTTTTCAGAGCTCAGTTTTACACGTTGTATTTGGAGGAGCCTGATGCTTCAGGGCATTGGTATGGACCAGTGAGCAGCGAGGTGAGAAACATGTTTTTGCAAAACCACAAATACATCATGTTTAAATATGGTTTAATATTTTATTTGTATTATTGCTGAAATGTTGTAGCATCTCTAACCACATTTTTTTTTTAATTGTTATTATGTGAGCATGGCAGTGTACATTGTACATATATCAACATTTGTTAAATACATCTATAGCTCTATTAAAACTTAGGCAGTTTCCCACATTTTGTAGCTATTAAAGGATGAAAATTTTGAGCAGTCTGCTAAGAAATATGAATCTAATTATGATTATATGTCTTAGCAGATACCCTTCTCCAGGGTGACTTAAAATTGTTACAATATATCACATTATTTTTATGCATCGTTACCAATTTCTACAGCTATGTTTTTACTGGAGCAGTCTAGGTACTGTCTTGCTCAAGGGTACAACAGCAGTGTCTCTCCACCTGGCATTGAACCCACACCCCTCCACTTCAGAGTCCACTACTCTGTACTGCTGCCCTTTTAAAGAAATTATCTTCAAAATATCTGCTTATAATACTAAACTTTTGTAAAAATAATAATAATAATAATAATAATAATAATACAGCTTCAGTTCAGATTCTCGACCAGTTTCATTTTTTCACTGCTGTCTTCTGTTTGCAGGTAATAATAGCCTTGAAGAAGGTGGACCAAATGGTGGGGCTGCTAATGGATGGCCTAAAACAGAGAGACTTGCATAGATGTGTTAACCTTATCCTTGTGTCTGATCATGGTAAACACACCGCCACTCTTATTCCATGTTATTATGTACTACCTTATCACCTTTCTTCAGACATGGAGGGGATATCTGTTGTAACAGTTCACCCTGCGCTGCCCGGAGGCCTGCTGCAGCTGGGTGATGTATAAATAGAGGGAATAACAGAAAAGCTTTTGTGGGTAGAATTACAAACACAACTGTGCTCTGTTTGGTTTTGGTTTTTTAATTATTATTATTTGTCTGTGAGTACCATAACATTAAGTGATATAAACCCTGCATTGTTTGATATGCTTAATACTGAATATGTTTTCCTTTTTAAAGCGTGAGTCATGGTCAGAGGTAGTTATTAACAGTCATAGTACAGGGCAGTTTGCAATCTCTCACTGCATCCCGACAGTGAAAGGGGTGTGTTGTTGAATGCCAGAGTCCAACCTAGCTGCTCTGTATGTTGACTTACTCTTAGAAAGACTGTACTTAGACTGTACTAAGTGCATAGGGATTACACTCTCTTGATTTTGATTATAGGTATCATGTATAGAAAGAAAGGAAACCTAATTCACAGAGGAAATGGCATGGTGGCATTGCCTTCTTTATTTTAAATTCAGAGATTCCAGATATAATAGTATGACACATTATGGTTTTCATCTGGATGGAAACTTTCAATTGTCTCCCAACAACAGCCAGCAATCTTGGGTGGAGAGGATGCTAGTGGGATCACTGTAGTTTAAAAATAAATCAAATTAAAAAATGATACTCATGTGAAATGTATTTAACAAAGTGGCTAGTTTTAAAAGTAATTTTCTGCAATCAAAGTTTTCTATACTAACCTGTTTTTTGTTGTTGTTGTGGTTGTTTTTTACACTACATCTTGAATAAGTTTTCCATGGTCGTGTAACAGGGTATTCTCATGAGAACTGTGAAATGAATCTTAATGAATCTATCATTTTTTTGCTTTATGTACTGACATACTGTAAAGTTTTGGTGGGATTGGAAAATAATGTATTTATTTTACCTTGATATAATTAAAAAGAAGCATATACAATGGGAGAAAAAAGTATTTGATCCCCTGCTGATTTTGTATGTTTGCCCACTGACAAAGAAATGATCAGTCTATAATTTTAATGGTAGGTGTATTTTAACAGTGAGAGACAGAATAACAACAAAAAAATCCAGAAAAACGCATTTAAAAAAAGTTATACATTGATTTGCATGTTAATGAGGGAAATAAGTATTTGACCCCTTCGACTTAGTACTTGGTGGCAAAACCCTTGTTGGCAATCACAGAGGTCAGATGTTTCTTGTAGTTGGCCACCAGGTTTGCACACATCTCAGGAGGGATTTTGTCCCACTCCTCTTTGCAGATCCTCTCCAAGTCATTAAGGTTGCGGGGCTGACGTTTGGCAACTCGAACCTTCAGCTCCCTCCACAGATTTTCTATGGGATTAAGGTCTGGAGACTGGCTAGGCCACTCCAGGACCTTAATGTGCTTCTTCTTGAGCCACTCCTTTGTTGCCTTGGCTGTGTGTTTTGGGTCATTGTCATGCTGGAATACCCATCCACGACCCATTTTCAATGCCCTGGCTGAGTGAAGGAGGTTCTCACCCAAGATTTGACGGTACATGGCCCCGTCCATCGTCCCTTTGATGCGGTGCAGTTGTCCTGTCCCCTTAGCAGAAAAACACCCCCAAAGCATAATGTTTCCACCTCCATGTTTGATGGTGGGGATGGTGTTCTTGGGGTCATAGGCAGCATTCCTCCAAACACGGCAAGTTGAGTTGAGACCAAAATCGAGCTCTTTGGCATCATCTCACCACAACACTTTCACCCAGTTCTCCTCTGAATCATTCAGATGTTCATTGGCAAACTTCAGATGGGCCTGTACATGTGCTTTCTTGAGCAGGGGGACCTTGCGGGCACTGCAGGATTTCAGTCCTTCACGGCATAGTGTGTTACCAATTGTTTTCTTGGTGACTACAGTCCCAGCTGCTTGAGATCATTAACAAGATCCTCCCGTGTAGTTCTGGGCTGATTCCTCACCGTTCTCATGATCATTGAAACTCCACAAGGTGAGATCTTGCATGGAGCCCCAGACCGAGGGAGACTGACAGTTATTTTGTGTTTCTTCCATTTGCGACTAATCGCACCAACTGTTGTCACCTTCTCACCAAGCTGCTTGGCGATGGTCTTGTAGCCCATTCCAGCCTTGTGTAGGTCTACAATCTTGTCCCTGACATCCTTGGACAGCTCTTTGGTCTTGGCCATGGTGGAGAGTTTGGAATCTGATTGATTGATTGCTTCTGTGGACAGGTGTCTTTTATACAGGTAACGAGCTGAGATTAGGAGCACTCCCTTTAAGAGAGTGCTCCTAATCTCAGCCCGTTACCTGTATAAAAGACACCTGGGAGCCAGAAATCTTGCTGATTGATAGGGAATCAAATACTTATTTCACTCATTAACATGCAAATCAATTTATAACTTTTTTGAAATGCGTTTTTTCTGGATTTTTTTGTTGTTATTCTGTCTCTCACAGTTAAAATACACCTACCATTAAAATTATAGACTGATCATTTCTTTATCAGTGGGAAAACGTACAAAATCAGCAGGGGATCAAATACTTTTTTCCCTCACTGTAGAACTGAAATTCATTGTTTAATTTGAAGTGTTTATGTAGTTAAAACCATTAGTGCCACTCACTTAAATTGTTTGTTTAATATATATTTCAATTGACTGATCAATTAAAATTATATTATTGTGCTGTTCTCCTAGATTTTCCTATTAATTTATTTTTCAAACTAGCAAATCAAAAGGGGGGGAAATGTCCATAACATAATGCTTGTATGTTTTATTTCAGGAATGGAAGAAGCCAGCTGCAAGACAGCTGAGTATGTGTCTAATTACATGGATGTAGACGACTTCACCGTAATACAAGGACCCGCTGCTCGAATTAGGCCGAACAATCTTCCTCAAGACTATTTCACTTGTAGGCTATATGCTATATATTTTTTCAGTTTTGTAGTATTTTACCATGATTGAAGAATGATGATTGACCGTTAACTCTTGGGTTTATTTTTTCTAGTTAACTACGAGGGCGTTGTGAAGAATCTGTCGGTATGTGGAATTTACTCTACATTTGCGGAAGGCATTTGTTTTTTTTCTGTTTGGAATAATTTTATTTATTTATTTGTTTGTTTATTTTCCTTCTAAGTCTTCCTAGTTGAGAATTGCCAATTTTGTATCAGTTCAGCTCACCGCTACAGCTCTCATACTAACACAGGAGAGATAATGACAGATGCACACATCCTCTGAAATGTGCACTGTCGAGTCATCCCCATTCTTTTGAGTTTACAGATTATATTTTCCTTCTAACCGTCTGTGACTATATGGTCCAAACTGCTCTGAAAACAGAGGCTTTTAACAGTTCTGGTGTAACGTTTCTCACATTTATTTTTAAATATATATATTATTATCATGTTTTGATTTCTATTGAAGTGCAGAAGTCCTGACCAGCACCTTAAGCCTTACCTCAAGCATCACCTTCCCAAGCGCTTCCACTTCGCCAATAACGTCAGGATCGAGAAAGCCCATCTGTACATGAAGCAGCGGTGGCAGGCAGCAGTGTGAGTTGATTTCTTACCACCGCACAGCAATTGTGCAGAGTGGATAGTGTAGCTATTTTAAGCGAAAGGGCACAAGAACAGTTGCATTTCAAAACTAATGTAAAATTGTATCGAAGTGGGCAGGGAATCATATCTTGCAATTAGACAATTCTTGATCTGCCAGTTTGAAACATTGTTTTTAAAAAATCCAAAAGATTTTCAGCCACTGCTGGCTCTACAGGACTACAAAGGTTATATATTCTGTGCTTCTGTGTAGTCATAGAGCTCTTCTTAAACGGGAAGCCTTTGATAGTTTACCACGTTTACTCTCCCTGGGTTATTTATTGACCCTGGTAGCTGGGGTCAGTGTGGAAGGCTGCATGCATAAAGAGGTACTGATCTCTAATGCAAAAAATAGGCCAGTTTGGACCAAATGTAAAAATGAACCTTATTTAAATGTTCAAGATTTGTGATCTGATTCATAGATTATTCCTTTACATTTGATTTGTTTTGATGTGTCTGTGTTTTCCCCCTTATTTTAACAGAATCGATATATAACGGCAAGAAATCCCGGGCGTTGTGATGCGTCAATGTTATACGTCAAATGACCGATAAAATGCAGGACTATATGTCTTGCATATGATGAATGTAGCGCAATTATTGATTTAACTATTAAGACAACAGTCACATTTGTCTTTAAATGTATGTATGACCTGACCTAATTGTAGTTCACCATAAGTCTATTACAGCGGTAAAGTGATTAATGGAGTGAGTTCATTCTGGTTCATTTTCTCTCAGGAAACCCAGAGCTCTGAAGTATTGCAAAGGAGGGTTCCATGGCTCAGACAATATGTTCAGCAATATGCAGGTAAGATTTAAGACTTGACCATCTGTTCTATATATGCCACTTACATCCAGCATGTTGGGGAAGGGCGTAGTTGTATGGCATGACCCTCGTAAATCCAACTTTATTTATTTTAATGCAAGCTATTGAAAATGATCTAATCTGTGACAGGCTTTAGTTTGTTTTACACTTGGATAACTATAACTTATACAACTTATACAAAATATCATTTGTGTTTCTGCAGGAGTTTGCATGAATGTGTCACTTTCTATTGGTAGTGTAAAATGTATTGGAATCTGATATCTATAGCCCTCTGCCAAACAAAGCTGCACACTCGCAGCCCGCTACATGGGAAAGGAATGTTCCTGGCCACGGCTGTGAAGTCATGTGATTCCAAGGCTGAGTGAAAAAGCTCAAGGGGAAGTTAGCTGTTGCAAAGGTTCAGGAGGAAAACAAAATACTCCACTTTCTTTTCAGGGGAATTTCCCATGCACTGTTTTGGATTTTATGGCAAGCCAAATTATCATTTAGAGATATCTGTAATTCATTTAAAGATATCTTCAAATATTTAGAGATATCTCTAAATCATTTCAAGACATCTGCAAATATTTGAAGATATCTTCAAATAATTCCAGATATCTCTATTTAAAGATATCTGTAAATCATTTAGAGATATCTTTAAAAAGCACCTTATTAACCTTATTTAAAAAGCACCTTATTAAGATATCATTTGGCTTACCATAGGATTTCTCTGATGATTTTTCCCCTGGCTGATTTTCAGCTACTCCACTTAATCTGAGCTTTCTCCAGTCCGTTGCGGTTCTCTGTTAATCAGCCGCTCCCTGTTTTTGGGATCTCTGCTTACATTTATTTCTGGCTTGTTACAGTAATGTGGGAGTAATGGTTTTAACTGTGTAAATGTGTGCTCACCAACCACGGGTGAGGAACCATATTCCTGTAAACTGAGCAGTTGTTTAGTCATTCTTTTATGTCGATTCACCATGCTCTTGGCATTTTGCATTTGTCTGACCTGGACTTGTAGATTTGTTTGCTCAGCCAAAGTTAGCATTCAAGCCACAAAGCCATGAAACAGCCCAGCTCTGGCTCATCTGTAGCAAGAGACAAGATATCAC
Source organism: Amia ocellicauda (assembly GCF_036373705.1). Classification (NCBI taxonomy): domain Eukaryota; kingdom Metazoa; phylum Chordata; class Actinopteri; order Amiiformes; family Amiidae; genus Amia; species Amia ocellicauda. The sequence goes on from NC_089850.1 coordinate 44,744,607, forward strand.
AGTGTCCCTTCTTCTGTTTGCACCTTCTTGTCAATAGTGCCGGAAAGAGTCCATGTATACATTAAGACAGGACATGCTGCCCTTCAATTTAAATGGAATCTAAAATATTATATATAAAAGTCCTAGTTGCTGCTTTGTAGTTATGGACAGTGAGGTTTTTTTTTTTTTTTTCTCATTACTGCTATATTGCGGTAGAAATTAATGCATCTATTTCAGACACATTTTCATAAGATTTGAGATAGAAGATATACCTTGGGTTAAAATTCCGGACTCTGATTTCACCCCTTTAAATGAACTCTGTATCAAATTACTATTTGCGTTGGGAGTGAAATGGTGTGATTTCTGTAATGTAAGCTTCCTGTAAGGAGTTAGCAACACAGACAGGACTCATTGCTTTTACAACATTCCAATCTGACACATTATTTGGAAAAAAGTATAGGAAATATAAACAGCCATGACTGTAGATTGTTCTGTCCATTTTTCCTTTCCTAGTGTGTGGAAAGTAAGCAGTAAGAGCAATTCCTTGAACCAAGTCATTCCAACAATATGCAATATGAAAGTTTATTTAAAGTAACATTTTATGATGCAGTGTACTGAAGTCATTACCTACAGGATATATTTTCATTATCCATTGCCATCATGATGGGCTTGGTTATACAAAAAAAATGAATTTGTAACAGTCTAACTGTCTGTAATGTGAAAACTTGTATTTAAAAAAAAGTGTATAGGAATCTGCATTAAACATCTCAACACATTGGTTTTCTACAGGCAATTTTCATTGGCTATGGACCAGAAATAAAATCAAAGACCGCTGTGGCACCCTTTGAAAATATTGAAGTCTATAACCTTCTCTGTGGTAAGCCTAATCATATTTTTGTATAAATTGAATTATTTCTTGATGTGATGAGGTAGTATGCGATTATATTCATAAAGGCACAGATGAACATTTACTCCCCCATATCTGTCTTTTTTTTTTCAGATTCAAAGTTGGTTAACATTGATAAATGTTAATCGTAATTATGTGTGCAGTTTTGTCAACACCTCACTGTCAGAAACTGCGTGAGGCTTTAGTAAAGCATTTTAATAATAAGGTGTTTCTGATGCTTGTTTGGCATTTGTGGTGGTGTTTGGATTGTGTTCAGAATTCTTTATGTTGTCAAAAGCTGTGTTGAAATTGACTTTGGGAATGGCAACAATTACGCAAACCATTATCCAACCTAGAGTGCAAAACACAATAACACTAATGTATTGGTACACTTCAGACTGCACATACATCATAATATGCTGAATGTGCTGGCAGAATACATTGCTAAGAACACAGATTTCAATAATTCAAATTTCTATTTTATGAAAACAAAATAATGGTAATTAGTATTTTATAATGATATTTTTGGTCAAGTATGAATGTTATCTTTGTTCCAATCTGATGATTTTAGTATGGTTAACAGGTACAGTAGCAACTGTGTATTTCATCAAAAAGGAATACCCATGGGTTAAATCAGGGAACATTAAGTCCAGTTTAAAACCTGTGTCACTCGCCTCCAATACCGAAAATTTAAAATCTGCATTCACGATAGTGGCTAAGTAAGTTTATTTTCTCTGCATATTGCCATGTTCTCAAATACTCCGTGGAACATTTACTGTAAGCCATATTGGGCCTAAGATTTAGACACCAGTGATTGATTTGGTGTACAGAGTTAGGCCCCTTTAAAGTTTATATAATCTACAGGCATTTAAACAATCTACAGGCATGACTCTGGCATTAAACTCTACCGAAGAGCAAGAGCTGTGTGTTCTGAATTGGTTTACTCCATGACACCCCAGCAGTTTATGAAATGATTAACCAAGGCCAGACTCCATGGCCAGATGCCCTCCACTCACGTACAAAAGCACTTTACTTTAATGACATGGCCAGTAAAAGGGCTTACTTTAATTTGTCTCAAAACATTGTGTTGATACCTGTTGCTTCTCTCGTCCAGACTTGTTAAAAATCCCACCTGCCCCAAACAACGGGACTCATGGGAGTCTGAACCATATTCTGAAGAAACCGTTTTATAACCCGACCTACCCGGCAGAACTGTCTCCTCCTTTGGACTGTTCCCAGCAAGCATCTACAGTGGATGACCTGGGATGTTCATGCACTTCCTATACTAAGTCTCAGGTGTGTTCTCATAACTCATAAGTACTAACTTTTCGCCCATTCCTTAAGAAACAAAGGCCCTTTTTTAAGAAATATGCTGTAGTAGTAATCAAGAATCGAAACAGTTCATAGTTTACAGAGATTTCTACAAAAGACAAAACAGAGAACATGCCAGGTTAACAGTCAGTCCAGTCAAGCAGTCTAAGACAAATCAGGAAAGATGAGGAGGAGGTACTAAAGGGACTAGCAGAATTAAAAACAAACAAATCACCTGTGCCAGTTGGTATATTTCCAACAGAACTTCAAGAAATGAGGGAAATTATTTATTGGCCGCTAACTCAAATATTCCAAATGACACTTAGAACAGGGGATGTGCCAACTGACTGGAAGATGGCGAATGTCATACCAATCCACAAGAAGTAAGTAGATGGGTTATGAACTGGTTGATGTATAGGAAGCAGAGGGTGTCGATTAGAGGAGTTGCTTCTAACTGGAGTGAGGTTGTTAGTGGAGTTCCACAGGGATCAGTACTAGGGCCTTTGCTTTTTCTAATCTATATGAATGATCCGGACTCTGGGATAGTTAGCAAACTTGTCAAATTTGCAGAAGAAACTAAAATCGGTGGCTCAGAAGATACAATCTCGGCAGCACGGGTTATTCAAAGCGACTTTAATAACCTGATGATATTCAGTTGTGGGCCGACACCTGGCAGATTAAATCCAATGTGGACAAGTGCAAGGTATTGCATGCAGGTAACAAAAATGTCCACTATAATTACACTATGGGAGGAATAGAACTAGATGAAGTAACGCATGAGAAGATCTAGGAGTCTATGTGGACTCCTCACTTTCTCCATCCAAACAGTGTGGGGAAGCAATAAAAAAGGCAAACAGGATGTTAGGGTATATTGTCAGAAGTGTAGAATTGAGAACAAGGGCAGTGATGTTCAGACTGTACAATGCACTAGTTAGAGCTCATCTGGATACTGTGTACAGTTCTGGGCTCCACACTTCAAGAAAGATATCGCTGCTCTAGAGGCAGTTCAGAGGAGAGCAACCAGACTTATTCCAGGTCTGAAGGGAAAGTCCTACTGAGAGACTGAGGAACTGAACCTTTTCACCCTGGAACAGAGGAGACTATGTGGGGACTTGAATCAAGTCTTCAAAATCATGAAAGGCATCGACCACATCAAACCAGAGGAGCTTTTCCAGATCAGCAGCCACACACGCACCCGGGGACACAAATGGAAATTGGGCTTCAAGGCATTCAATACAGAAAACAGGAGACGCTTCTTCACACAGAGAGTTGTCACAATCTGGAACAAACTCCCCAGCGATGTGGTTGAAGCTGAAAATTTGGGAACATTTAAAAATAGACTGGATAGGATCCTTGGATCACTCAGTTATTAATGGACACCAAACGAGCACGATGGGTTGGATGGCCTCCTCTCGTTTGTAAACTTTCTTATGTTTCTTATGTAATGATTCAAGCAGGCCAGCCATAAGAGTTTCAATAGGAGTTTGGAAGCAAGTCTAACTGTGAACACTGTCCTCAAAATCATTAATTCCCAATGTCTTTTTTTCTCAGAACTAAACCGGAACTCCCAAATTCATAACGTTAAAAAAATTAAACAATAAAGTTAATGGAGTCCGCAAGCAGAATAGAGATTTTTTTTTATGCAATTGAATTACTTATTGTTAATTTGAAAATCAGTTTAAGTCAAAAACAGAATTAATGTTTCACTTTCTTGTCAAAACAAGAGATAACACAAAGCAGGGTCTCCTGATGGCAGCTGTCTGAGAGGAGTCCTGCTGCAGAGCTCCTGACTCCATCTATACTTTCTTATTTGATTTTGTTGACCTGCTGATCATTTCATTTATTCTTATTCCACGTAAATTCTGCTAAATAAGGCCAGAAAACCAGAAAGGAATGAAGAAATCGACCGTGGAGGACACCCTCTCTTTACTATTAAAACCAGGCTGTCTGGTGCAGAAAGGAACATTATGAACAGAACTTAGACGATCTTGAGAATTGGGGCTGATGGGGAAATATTAGGGTTATTGACCTAATATTCACTATGTTACTATGTATTAAGTGTCAACAGGACATGTGTACCAATGTTCGTTGATTATTACTCTGCCCTTTAATTAGTAAATCCTCGAGTAGGATAACCTGCGAATTAGAGTTGATTTCTCATTCCCAACGGTGAAGTGAATCAGTTTATGTATCAAATACATTGGTGTTCTTTGTACAGCTTTTATTAAATAATAACATGAACCATATGTTTAATATTTTAGGTAGAAAGACTGAACCAACAGTTATTCATTGTGGAGAGTGGTAAGTTTCTGAGTTTTGTTATGAGAGTTAAGTATAAAATTATTCTGTCTCGGAATCAAACCAGCGCTTTACTACTTTTTAGATAGACCCCCAAAACTCAACGTGTCAACTATAGCTTGCTTAAAGATTAATATCTTACAATTGTAATGTAATCGCCCTATACAATGTTTATGTGCATATACAGTGAAGAGAATTGCAACAGGGAGAAGCTGAGATCCAATGCTGTGGGAGTTGTAAATGGTTTGGGGAGTTTTTTTCCAGAAAGAGAGAGGAGAAATTATGAGATAATGCTTACCCGGCAGGCTAAGACATTACAGCTGAAATGTGTATTTCAACATCTCAGAGTTGATCTGTTCTTTCAAAATTATTTTGTTTAGAAATTTCAAAAGCCGAAACTTTGCACTTGCCATATGGACATCCAAGAGTTCTTCAGAGGGATGCCAGATACTGCGTTTTAAATAATGTTGACTACATCAGTGGATATAGCCAGGATCTGTTCATGCCTCTTTGGACTGCATATACTATTCATGTTTTAGTAAGTCATCACTTTATTTTCTATAAATCATTACACAGGCCATAAAAAATAAATTAAATACAGACCATTACTTTTTGCAGATTATAACAGTTCTTTGCACTTTCTGTAATGGTTCCTGGGATTCTTACCTAATAAGAAAATACCTTTTATTGTTATTTTTTATTTGAGTGCGTAATCTCTTTGCACGGTTCTGTGGTGGTATACAAAACGCCTACAGCAGTTATGTATCAAATGCATTCTTGTGTTAACCACTGATTTTATATCTTACAAAATTTCCTTTCAAAAACAGACAAATATCAGTTCCCTGAAGCAGGAAAGAGCAGACTGTTTACGAGCTGATCCTCGAATCCTGCCCGTCTACAGCCAGACCTGTACCAGCTACAAAAATAATAAAATCTTCAAATTTGGCTTCTTCTATCCCCCTAGTAAGTATTTCTGAAAACAGTACATTAGACAACACATGACTAAATTACACAGAGACTGACAAGTAAACTCTTAATCACTTATTTATTGTTTCCTGTCTGTTGTAAAACAACAGTAAATTTACAGTAAAACTGCAATCCGTATGAATGTGCATCATTGCTCTCATTTCTCCCTGCATTGTTCTGTGTTGCAAGTGATTTTTCAATTTCAAGGAAAGGCTGTTTAGGTTTGGCGGCATGTACTGTTTACAATACACATATAATTTGAAAATAATTGTTTCTGTGATCCCACTTTTCTTTAGATTTTGGGCCAAGCAGCAGAGAGCCTGACTCATTAATTACGAGCAACATTGTGCCAATGTACAATGCTTTTAAAGGTAAATTATTGTAATATCTGTTCAGTTAATTCACTTTTAAATGTCCCACGTGTTTCAGCAAGTATATTGTACCCTTTCTCAATGTTTCAGTTCATACCTATTGCATGTTCTACTATATAAGTGTTTTGCGTGTTGTAAGTGATTTGTACTTATAAATGTAGCTTGTATGGTTTTGTTAGCAGTAATGTTGCCCCCTAGTGGTTATGTTCTTAGGCTTGACTACAGGACCAATTTACACTGGTAATCAGGTTTCCTTTCATTTTTAGATGTCTGGACCTACATTCATGACACGCTAATTGGGAAATATTCCAGAGAAAGGAATGGTCTGAATGTCATCAGTGGTCCTGTGTTTGATTATGACTTTAATGGACACTTTGATACCAAGGATATAATCCAAAAGTAAGTAGTTTAGTTTCCAACTCTGAGACTGTTTTAAATGACGTAGGTAATGGGAATATAGAATGAAGGGGGAATAAGGATTATTTTGCTGTTGTGGGCATTAGAAAACAAACAGACTGAATTGATTAGTGATTGTGATTGAACTTTTGTTGAACTTTTTCCTCCATTGTGTTTTTCTTTTAATTTTGAAGGAATGTCACAGACTCTAGGATTCCCATACCCACACACTATTTTCTGATTCTGACAAGCTGTATGAATTCCTCCTTCTCTCCTGCTCACTGTGAGGGACCTTTGGAGGCCGTCTCATTCGTTCTTCCTCACAGACCAGACAACAGCGAGAGCTGTGCTGTGAGTCCCTTTCTCACCTCACCTTTCCTTTGCTCCACAAAAATAATAGTTTTGTATTTCTTGGGGGATATGATGAGAATCTGTGCTGTTTAACACATAACCATAGTATGAAAACCATTATTTAATATTAAAGTAAGTTTTTAAAAAATGTTAACATATTTTCTTGTTACCCTATCTAGAAGCATTTATTTTTGTGTAATGAATTGACACATCTTATTATAACAGATGGCAGGAATTAAGATTTGAGATTATCTGCAATGCTCAGAAAACTTCTAAGCATTGCATGCTGGCCCATTCGACACACAGTACTAATGCAAGTAATAATCAAGCACCAGTTCAGTCTTTTTCAAACTTTTTTTTTTTTTTTTTTTCCCCAGACTGGAGAAAACTTTCTGTGGGTTGAGGATTGGTTGAAGTTCCACGTGGTTCGGGTGAGAGATATAGAACTACTAACTGGACTAAGCTTTTACCACAAACTGGGGTCAGTTACTGAAACTTTGCAGCTGAAAACCTTTTTACAGACGTTTCAGAGTGAAGACTAATGTCTGAATGAGAGTGTGCAAATATCTAAGTGCATTTTATTCTTATTCAAATTGAAATTAATTGATGTAATGTTTTGCTCTTTTATATATATATATATATATATATATATATATATATATATATATATATATATATATATATATATATATATATATATATACATTTATATTACAATTTTACAATTGTTCTCTTGACAGCAGAGCTCAGTTTCTGATGTTGACAGAGGTCTGATACAAACAAATGAAGGAGTGTTTTTTTGTATTATGCTACTTCTTTTTGTTGTGTTTTTGTCATGTATTAATTTCCTTGGCCCCAACAATAATCCAGGTTTCTGATTTGAACTAGAACTTAAGTGTTTATTCAGTCTAAACTGTTTACAATACACATTGCATTGAGGGCTTAGCTGTCCTTTTTGTTTAGTGAAAGTTTTAAAAGCAGTAGGAAAAGGTGTAGAATCGATGATTGCATCAGAAACACAAAGCACTCAGTGACTGGCGTTCAGGAAGCTATTTTTGTCTATATAAAGAGTGCAACATTTTTACTAAATGGCATTCCTTTTCATTATATGTCACTTAAATTCATGATGTGGTAAAATATAATAACTACTGCAATCTTAAACATGAATCAAGATAATCTCACGCAGAAATGAAATTGTCTTTTACTGAAATTCATTTCCTGTGAGATTGACACATTTATCAGTATTCAATTCAGGAACAGTTCATTAACATAAAATGCACATAATGTAAGATTTCTGAATCATGTTGGGAACCTCATTTCCCACAAATTAGAAATCAGTGTAATTTAGTGGCCTTATAATGTACACAGTAAATGCTTTAATTCTAGATTATTATTTTTTAGCTTTCTTGAGCTTTACAGACAGAGTAAGCCAAAGCACAACACACAATGCTCCTGTCAATAGCTCTTCGTGAAGACAATCGAGAAGGGAGGGGGAAGTTGGGTTTGCAATTTTATAAATTATTATGCTGCCTATAAATAATAATAATAGTGATGATAATGCAAGCGGTTTTAAACCATGAATGTTAAAAGTGCTATTTTTGTTCAATGCACATCAAAGTATATTTTTTGGTACATTTTTCAAGATATGTTTTTTTATATATTTAAGCAGTGCAATATGCACATGAAAACATATGCATATGCATTTTCCATTAATGCATATACACATACTGGTGGTCAAAATGATGATATCACCTGGAAACCTTATTGGAGACACAGAATAACTATTGGAAAGAAAATAATGTGGAGTTTATACTTTACTGACATTTTATTGGAACCTCTTCTCACCAAATTATCATACCATACACTGTGGGGTTAGGTCAGTGACAGGAAAGACACTGTGTCAATCCCAATACCATTCATTCATTTTTTCTTCCATTCTTTTCTTCCATTTATTTTTGCTGTGTGTTTAGGGTCATTATCACTCAGGGTATTATGGTTTATGTACAATTTGCTTTTCTTAGTAGGATTTCATTAATATTTGCAAGTGACCCTATAATTTCAACCTCCAGTGTATACAGTACCTATAGGAAGTATTCTCCCCCCCTTGGACTTTCTCACATTTTGTTGTGTTACTGATGCATTTAAATGGGATTGTTTCCCTTTGAATTACACAACCTACTCCACATGTTCAATGTGGGGAAAAAAGTGTGAGGTGAAAAAAGCAATCAATTAAAAATAATTCATTAGAAAAGTATTCACCCCTTTTGCCTTCAGAATTCACACATTCATAAGTTGAATGGAGTCTATCTGTGTACAATAGAGGTGGTTCACATGAGGGACCTCTGTAAGGTCCCACAGTGGCAAAATATTCTGTGGTCCAATGAAATCAAAATTGAATTATTTGGCCTAAATAGAAAGCACTATGTGTGTTGCAAACCCAACACAGCACATCCCTCAGGGTAACACTAACCCTGATTGCATGGTGTTGGCAGTGTTGGACTGGGAAGCTTCTCTGGGTAGGAGACAAAATACATGGAGCTAAATATAGGCATTACCTTGAGAAAAAACTGCTTCAGTCTGTAAAAACCTAAGACTGGGATTAGAGATTGACCTTTCAGCAGGAGAATGACCCCGTAGGCATAGGCGTACTGGCCATCGGGTAATTCTGGCAAATGCTAGAAGGGCCGGTCCAGTTTTTAGTTTGGTGGGCCGGTTGGTTCCCATGTGGGCCCGGTCGCCCTATGTAGACACCCAGAACCACACATGCCAAAACCTCCCCCACGGACGGCACTTTACTGGGACCCAGACTTCACCAGCCGTTGTCTCCCTGTGTATAAGTTTAGGGCCGTTTGTTGGTCCAAGTCTGCCCCTGACCCCAGGCACACAGCGAAAGTGACACTGGAATGGAGTGCCTCTTCAAAGCATAAACACATTTATATCACAAAAGCTATTGGTACAACAGACACAATTGTAAAATAATAATGAAACCAATGTGGAGTAGGTCTACTCTTTGCCTTAATAACCAACCCCATCCTGGGACCCTTATCACCACCTTTTGATAGATGATCAGAGCTGTTTAATGCTTCCTCCAGCAATGTGCTCTGCAGTACGATGACTGAGCTGACCTGGGCAGTCTACACCAGACTGCTAACTGCTCACCAGAGCTGGCAGAACACTGTGGTCCACAAATGTCACTGTGTTTATTGGCATTATTGTACACTTAATAACCCAACAGCCCAACTCCAGAAATGGGAAACCTGCCCACATGGTGACAGTGACATCATGCCCTCGCCCGGAGCAGCCAGAACAGCGATCTTTGGACTGAAGCAGTCCCTGGGCTGCAGTCACATGCTTGGCGTGACACATAAATTCCCAGTATGCCTCCTCAGCGTTGTGTAACCCACATTGATGGTCTAGTGACCTTTGTACAGATCGCTGCCGTATTCATGCGTGAGAACGATTGCATTTGCCAAGCAATTTCCTGTGTAAAGTCCACCCACAATTGTCACCCCTGTGCAGAATTGCCTTTGTGAAGCGTTTGGGCCAGACATGGGGTTATATAGTACAGGTCATGAATGCCAGAGAGGGATTGTCCCAATAGTTCTTGTCATATAGTGTATAATTGTTTACACTATTGCCAAATAAATGGTGGAAATCTAAGCCATTTTTTAATATACAGAGTGTAAAGATTATAATCTGATTAAGTAAAACAATTATTATGATTATTATGCTATGATTCTAAATTATATTTTGTCTTGCGTTGAATTGCAGGCATAAGTGCTTAAAAAGCATCTTATTTGTGCCAGTTAAAAGTTGTGAAGTTATAGTTGTGCAATGTCATAACATGTTTAAATAATAAGTTACAATTTATTTTTTCAGAAACCCGATATACCACAGGTACCTCTAATTTGATTGTGTATTAAAAGTAGTTAGCTTATAGCAATGGTAAGTGCATAGACATGGGCCATAGACTGTGCACTTCACAATATTGTATTCATTTTAGAAATAATACTAAATGCTTTGAGTGTAGAGCTTTTCAAATGTTAAAATGTTGCTTAATCATACAGTGATTCAGGTGTTGTGTGAATGCACTGTGTAATATTGTCAGGATTAATAGAATACCAACAGTTGTATGTATATTTATAACGTTTGTTTAATACTAATAAAACAATACAACTTTTAACCATTAGTCAACTCTTATTCACCCTACGTGGCTGGTCTTTGTAAGCTATAATCATGTTTTGTCATTCAATATGTTTAACACCTTATAAAATATTGAATATGTCTTCTATGCTTACTAAAACAAATGATTAAGAGAAGATTAATGACAAAAAGCACAGATCCTAGCCATGTACTGCTGTACAGTGTGAGTTTACTAATAAACAATAAATAAATCATCTAACAATTTGAATGACCTTCCGCCATCACCCACTAGAGGGTGCCAATGCATTTGTCATGTGGTGGTGCTCTGCCTGTTAATGAACATGTTTTATGTGTAATATAAGGCCATGCAATTACACGATGTCCAGACTACACACATTCCTGTACTTATGGACAGGGGCTCTTGAATGAGACAAAATTAAAAAGTCTGAACTAGAGGCGATTAGCAGTAAAATTGCTTAAGATATTGTTTGATTTGGTTCTGGTAGTTTAATACGTGGTTGGGTCATTTTTATGTGATTATTATCATTATTATTATTACAGTTTTTCTCAACTGGTAAATCATTGTTAATTAAACTTTTGTCAAAGACATAAAAACATATGCAACCAGAACTTAATTCTGTCAGTTGCTTTGGTTCTTTTAACACGAAATGCAAATCATAAACATGTTTTAACAAAACACTTAATATAAGTTTCAACATTTAACTCCACCACCAAAAATAAATGAGTGTTGTTTAATCAAAATTAAAGCATTTGTATGCAGCAAAAACTGACTGAATCCAGTTACATTAATGTATACCTCACATGTCGAAATCCATATTGCTCTACTGTTCAGTTGTCCATCTGATCTTAATTAAGAATAAAAGAGGCCGGAGGTGAATGCAGCTGTTGGTGAGAAAAGGAGCAGCTCAGAAAGGGAGTATGTGAAAGAAAAGGATGAAAACCTGGAGCCCCAATAGGAAAGGTGTCAAGAATCCAGGCACTGTCATGAAAGAGGAAATCTCTGTGGGTGCTGCTCTTTCCAGGAATGGAGTCACCTCCTATATCCCAACCATTGGCTTGTACTGCACAGCACACCTACGTGTGTTTTTTTGGTTATGGTGAACCACAGACTTGTACCCCTGCAGGGGAGAGGACTGGAGGGGCCAGAGCTCACAGACTGTGTGGTACTATGGGACAATGTCCGCTTCCCCCACTCTGCTCTCGTTGGGAGTGGTTTGAAGCTCAACCGCTTCTCACAGTGGTGCTTCTCCCAGCACAATCTCCAACCCTAAAGCCCAGAGAGGAGTGTCTCTCTGCCTGATGGAAGGTGTAGGACCATCTTCCACATGACCAGATGAAACTGCTAGCTGCCAAGAGTGCCGCTGGTCAGGCCGTCACAGCAGACTCTTGGCGAGGACGGCTCCATCGTGCAGGATGTTTCTGTCCCAGCATACATTGTGAGGGTAAAACATAATTGTGATGAGAAGGTCTGTCCTGACAGAAATCAGGCTGGGGACGGAATTAAAAGACGGCTGCCTGAGTAGAGTGACTATTTCATTACCCGTGTTTATTTATCTTCACAGTGTCCCATAGGACACCTGAAACTCTATGACGGTTAAGATTTACTGTTAGCAGCTACCCCTGAAAAATGGCTGAAATTAATAAACAGCTTTTTTGTTTTGGAAACAAATCTCATTGTCTGGTCTTGCGTGTGAAAGCTTCTGAAGTCCTCTGAATGAAAATGTATGTCCCTCTTACTGTAAAGGTTGCATGTTTGTTTTTATACAACTTGATTATCAAAACGGATGACACAGGCAGACAGAGTTTGCACTAAGTGTTAAACACTTTGTATTGTGCTTATATTTTGTAAGTCACCCTGGATAAGGGCGTCTGCCAATAAATAAATAATAATAATCATGCTGTATTATTAGTAGTAGTAGTATTACTTATTTCTTAGCAGACGCCCTTATCCAGGGCGACTTACATAATATAAGCACAATACAAAGTCCAAAAATACAGTGCAGTACAAGGCATAAGACATTTTACAAATTACAATTCACATAATACAGTGCAATTCATAGCATAACACAAGTGATGCTTGTATTTATTATTAATTGTACCATCGTGAGATAATGTGAGCTTTTATTTAAGATGAAAACATGTATTATTTGGATGTACTCAGGTTCAAGTGTTATGAGAAAGTAGCACAATATGTCAGGAAATGTATGTAAGCGATCAGGAACAAAATATCCTTATTGCTGTTATTTTATCTGTTTACAGTGAATAACAGCTTATAATATATTAACTGAAATTAAAGAATGTGTCAGAAATAAACTCAAGTTCTATCATGCTTTATCCCTCAGTTATAACTCTATGCATTTGGAAATCAGATCAAAGTAAGTATTAGTAGTAGTCAAAATAGTAGTAGTAGTAGCAATAGTGTAAATATAATACTTCGATAAACACTTTCTAAATCTGTCTCTGCTGATTATACAAGGGGTTTTCATAAGACCTCCAAGTCATTTTGAGTATAGGAAATAACCTCAAAGAAATAGTGAAACCACGCCTCCATAGAGCAGGCCTGCAGGTACTGAGGACTCACAAGAGCATATCTGAAGACGGTGACGCAAGCTGGGGTACCGAACAGGAAGGAATGATGACACGCATTTCCCTGAAAATACTTTTTGAAACCAAAAGGTCTGCATCCGTTTGATACAGAAGTGTGTTAGATCTGCATCACATCTAAGAGGTAAGCCCTTCATGTCTTCTGAAACTCTGTACCTTACTAAATAGTTTTGGAAACACTTTTATTTTAATATTTGTTCTAGGCTTCCTTTTTTGGAATTAAATCATGCCTGGTGTATATAACATACCATTTAAACATGGTGAGATAAAGAGATGCTGGAGCCACAGACATTGAAACCAAATAGTTCAGCTGGTTCAGAGAAAACGAAGGTAACTGATATGACCATGTTATGCTGAATGATTTTGTGGTGACTGCAAAAGGAGTATTTTCTCTGGGCCCAGCAAAATATTTTGAAGTGAGTTTGGTACTCACTCCCCTGAAGGCATTTTGTACCCTTTTTGTAATCATGGATTTATTCATGTTTAATTCAGTCAAGGGATTGACTGTTGCTTTGTCTGTGTTGCTTGATGTCTCGTACCAGAGTAATAAAGTATGCTTTGTGAAAGAGAAACTGCTGCAGATTTACCCCCAGAACATCACAAATTTTAAAAGGGTCAGTTTTCTTTTTGGAACACATGTCAATGTTTGAATTGGTTGAATGTGAGGTTGAGATTTGTGTTGATCTGTCTTTAGCAGAGCGTTATAATCTTTTGATATTTGTTATTTGCCTGTATTTTCTAAGGAGAAAAAAAAAAAGCTACAATTTGTACAGACTGTGGTTTCTAGCTGTGGCCAGTAAGTTTTGTGAAATGACGTGTTTTGCATTAGTTCTCACAGGGGTCCAGATACGTTCATGCACAGAGGTTAAGTAGCCCAGCCCTTCCAGGAAAAGACCTGATGGAAAGAGTTACTAGCAGTAAATGTTTCAGTTTTTTTTTTAATTCACCCATGTGTATGTATGGCTTCTATGGCCTGTTTTGCGGTGTGGCAATACTGCGCGCATCTATGAACTGTGGAGGAGCTGAAAGCACTAATATCCTCCATTACCCTTAGCTTCTTATGTATCATATTGTAAGACTTTATTGCACACAGCTTGAGCCTAGCAGTGATTCCGCTTGTCTCAAGTGAGGTGAGGCCAGGGGGTTAAACACTCATTGACTTTCATCACACTGACTCGGTGCAGTCAGTTAAACCTGTGCACTAGACGAGTTTGGCCCCGATGGCTGTTACCCACAAGTTTAAGCGATCAAAGACAAAATCCTCATGTCGTTGCCTACTCGGGAGCGCGGGTCAGAGACGGGAACTACCGATGCAGTTTGTGAGTCGTCGCACTATGGTCAGACATGTTTATCTGCAATGCTGTAGTATGAGAGGTGCGACCGCACGTTTGCAGAGACGAACCCGGCAGTAGCCAATCAGAGCGCTCGGGAAACCAGCGGAAGTTGCGTAGCAGGAAACGCAGCAGCAGCGCGGCCTAGTGCTGAGGCCCGCCGCCGCCAGAGGGACCGCGATAGCCCGGCCACCCGCAGCAGCCACTGAACCGCACCCTGCCATGCACCTATGGGCTGGGGTAAATAAACACCACCCATCGGTTTGTTTTCGCCACAGTGTCGTGTCGATCAACAGTCGTTTAGTGTGAGCGGCTCTGCGATGTTAGGAGTATAGTTTAGTGTATTCCCGGCCTAACTAACAAGCGATCATGGGGAAGAGCTCTGATTGGTCTAAACATTATTTGGGATCCGTAGCGGTAGTTTAATTATCAGTCGTGTCATTATTTACATGGGGCTTTAAAATGTACTCACTCCTCGATTCCTCTTCAATAGGACGATCAGCTTGTCTTTGCTGCTGGACAACTTCTTGATGGTACGTGTGGTAAGGACATGCTTTTTTTGTTTTTAATAGTTGAATAGTTACATCCTTAAGGCTGACAGTTTGTTCTTATTTTCCGAGTTTGAGCTTGATTTTACACTTGCTTACTCTTACTAACCTGGTGTCTGTTAAGCTATTGAGCAAGGCCAGTGGACGTCAAAAGACTTGCAGCCATAGCAGAAGTCAGTCCAGACGTGTGCAGTGTGGAAGGGGAGGCATAACTCAATTTAATTAAATTACTCTTAATAATCGTCTCTGTGACGCTGCAAATGCAATAGTTCATGTTGCAATGCTTGCAAGGCATCTGTTACAAGAAAATATTTTGCCACTGAAGCGTGTCTTTGCTACCTGCATTTGTTAATATTGAAGTCATCTTTTGATTTTAATGTATAATAAACATTACGGAAATACAGTACTGCCAATTCAGTTTCAGCGAGTATTGAGAGTAAGCATCACTAACAGTGGTCAAATGTGAATCTAGCATAAGAGTTGTAGTTGTTACTGAGAAGCTAATATTTCAACAGTAGTTCAAAAAACGACTATGTAATGGACCTCTCTAGGTGCTTGAGGCCTATCTGGGAACTATGCTCCCTTCCTGATATAATGCTGTTAATAAAGCATTTGTTCATCGAGTAACATGGTACACACAGCACTACTAATTGTCAAAGAGTTTGATATGTTTAGATTTTTACCTGTGTATACTTTTGTATCATGTAACTCAATGCACAACTCTTCAGTATTAGGCACTTTGGTCCTCCCTCAGTGGGTAAATTACCCTCTTCTGCCACTATATCAGTTCTTCCTGCCTTGTGTGGAAATAATAACTCAAGACACAGCCCTTGGTTTGACTGTGACCCCCATTTTTTGTTGAATCGTGGCAAAGAAAGATAAGGGAACAGGCCTTTATCTCCACTTTGCATGAAGGGAACCTTGTGATTTATGAAGAGTTTTCTATTCATGGGCTCCTAATGATATATTTCACAAACAAGGCACCACAGTATGTCCTTTTAAAGACTTCAAAAGTACATTTAAACAGCAAATATACACACACACACACACACACACACACACACACACACACACACTCATATATATTTTCTCCATTTGTTAATTTCGAACTTTTTCCTGCTTCTGCAGCAGGGGCTGTCCAGTAATGGTTCTGTGCACGACTGACTGACATTTGTGATTTGCAGTTTTGAGGAGAAGATGCACATTATTAATCCATTAAAGCGATGAGAGTGCAAGTGCTAATGGAATCTGTGGCTGAGTCTCTGGAGCTGGGCAGTTTCTGGTTAATGGGCCAAACGATCATATCATAACGAAATCAATGCATCCAATCTAAGACTTCTTCCTTCCTGGCTGTCTTGAAGCACTGTTGTGTGGGCTGCTGGTTAAACTGTTGATTACTTCTCTCCATTCTCTACTGCTCTGTCCTTTTTAAGGTCTGTATGGAGTGGCCAAATTGCACATCCACTGAGATGCACCTTGGGCAGAAGATGCTTGATCGAGTGTTCGAATGAGAGCAGTTCTTACTCTAGGCAACCTATATATTCCACAGCCTACATCGGAGGACTTCTCATCTGTCCTGACTTCTGAAAAAATATATGCAATGTTGGAAAGCTGCCATTGACAGCACAGATATCAAACCTACGATCTGAAAGAGCATAACGACAAAACTGCAACATCATGTGCACTGGGAGTCCCCCTCCCATACAAAAAGAAGATGTATCTGAAGAATGTATCTGTACAACCAGACTGTCACTACAGAAAGGCTGTAAAACATCCTGCTTGTTTCTAATATTGTAATTGTGGGAAGACTTCTTTGGTATTATTAGTATTATTATAAAAATGTATTTTTCAAGAACACTCAACACTGCTGAGGACATGGACATTAGTTTCCTCAAAGAACTGGAGCGAGAGAAAGTCTTGGAAGTGCTCCAGAGAGACAGGAGTCTGCGTACAATTGATGAGGAGAGGATAAGGTATATATGCATTTGTTTATTTACGTATTCCTAAAATCAACACAAGTTCCCTTATTAAAGGGAATTGTACTTGTGGAGTACCCAGGAAATAACAGGGGGGGGGCATATTAAAACTCTTATGTAAGGGGTGATTGCAAAGGTGATCCCTGTTTATGTCGTTTAATGCATAGATCTGAATAGTTATTTTTTAGGGTGGTATGGGAATTGAGACAAACCCCAGCTGTGTAAGTATATTAAGTTATCCTATGCATTGCAAGCAAGGAAGACCTTGATGCATAGCACATCTGAAAAA
Organism: Amia ocellicauda; assembly: GCF_036373705.1. Classification (NCBI taxonomy): domain Eukaryota; kingdom Metazoa; phylum Chordata; class Actinopteri; order Amiiformes; family Amiidae; genus Amia; species Amia ocellicauda. Next base: position 44,762,077 of record NC_089850.1, read on the forward strand.
CATCTATATATGAAACACTGTATAAAGAAAACATATTTTACCACCAGGAAAGAAACTGATTATTTACTGGGTCGTTATTAAGGGAAGTCATTAAGATATTTTCTTTTCTTTTTTCTTTTTCTCAAAGGAAACTCAAGCTGGAACTCCAGGAGATCCGGCGCAAGGGAGTGAAGAGTCTGTCTCGAGAGTACATGCAGAGGTCGTGCGCCCGCTGCCAGAGACCGCTGGGGAAGCTGTGGAACACAGGTGCTGTGTGCAAAGGCTGCAGCCACCGCATCTGCAGCCGGTGCAGGGTCACCACGGCCACCCGTGTGTGGAAATGCACAGTGTGCTACGCGTACGGGTGAGATATTGCGTTTGGCATGGAAACTCGTGTGGGAGCAGGCAGAACTGAATAATGTCCTTCTCAAGTCGCTTCTAAGTCATTTGTGATGACCTGTAACTCTATCCTAATGTATTCAATAAATAGGCAACTATATATTGTTTTGTTCATGCTGAATATTGAAATGATCTATGTTTTCCACAGGGAAGTAAAAATTAAATCTGGTGAATGGTTCTTGGAAGAAAGAGCGAAGAAATTCCCAGCAGACGGAGGTTTGATTGAGTGTTTTGTAACAAAGTCACAGCAATACGTTTTCTTTCTTTAAATATATATTTGTAGACACATTGCAAACTGATTAATTATTGAAGCAAATTATAGTGCCCTGAAATTCGTTTTAGAGATTTGCCTCATCTAATTTACCAGTAGCTAAATTTAGGGTAATACAAAAAAATAGCAGCCGTGTAAAGATAATAACAGGTTAATGAGAATGATAGGTTTGATCAGGGATATGTGGTGCAATTACAGTGAACACATGTCCTTCTCAAAGGCCTTAGGAAAGCTTTATTGTGCAGAATCCCAGAGGAAATCTGTATGACCTTCGATTCAGCATTAGTGTCATTAAAAAGCAATTGTTTTGAATATTTCCACCCACATCCAGTAGACATTCGAAGTAAAACAATAATGAAATCAGTCCAGCCAGAAAATTAGTCTTCATGCAGAAAACAATCCACCGAATCAACCGTATTGACCCTCAGACACCAAAGTGTGCGATGTGCATTACAAGGCAGTCAGATCAAATAAGATCAAACTTTTGTCATGAAAAAATATTGCTTAATACATTATGTGTTTCCACAGTTTTGCATTTATCAGTTTGAACGACACATGATATGTTGTAAGAATGTATCTTTGCTCTTGCAGAGAAGAACGAGACGGTTGGAGAGAGATTGTTAAAATCCTGCCAGAGATTAAGGTAAATCAAGAAATACTCCAGAGATGTGATCAGATGTGTTAGAAAATGCTGTTATGTGAAAGAGATTTCTGCAGAGATAGTCTCATGGGAATACAACAAACATGTTTACTTCATAAAAGGACAGAAGGTATAATAACACCAAGCTGACAAAATAAGCTTTCCAAAATAGTAGTTGGTAGGATGACTGTGAACTGTTTTATTTGTGTAACCATTCAAATGTCTTCCCTAAACCAGACAAAAAAAAAAAGTCTGGTGACAGCCATGCTGGATTAAGTACATTGCATGACTGCTCCCATTTACATTTTAATCTTAGTATTGTATTTAAACTTTTCAAGTCATCTATCAAGAAGAACACAATTACCAATGGTTTCATACTTAGATATACCAGTAAATGCTACAACATTATTATTTTTCCTTAAAGCCCATTTGCTCTTCTATATTTCCTGTAGAGCAGTGATGTCTAGAGGGGATGTGGAGAGAGTTCGGCCAGTGGATTTCTCACACAGTTTTAAAAAGTAAAGAGTCCCATTCTGAATTGCATCAAAGTCATGATATTAAAATCTGCAAGTCAACTACGGATGCCTGCTTTTTCCATGTCTCGTGAATATCAACGGCTTTCAAATTGATTTATAAATTGGCAAGATGGGGCATGAAATGTGTGTGCAAACTGTCACAGTATTTAATAACGGCATTTACATTTCTGGGTTAACAAATTAAGTAGTTTAATTTATTTATGTAGTTATTTGTTTGTTTATTTAAGAATTAGTTCCTTTTAAAAAGGCGTATTTGTGCATGGCATGTGAACTGCAGATTTAGGCTGATTTAGACCCACCTGTCAATAACAAATTAAAATCAACATACTGCATGCAGGGTAGGCAGAAGCAAATTGTACAATTAGCAGGTGGGTCAGTATTTTGGTTTAGTCTTGGCTTTAGTATGATATAAAATCTGTATATTCTCCTAATTTAGAGATAGGAAAGGCAGAGAGTTGAGTTGGGCTTCACAACTCATGACAGCTAAGGAATCTGAGATTGAGAGTCTGTCAATTTAAAAATAGGAGAAATTAAACATTCTTCTTGCTGTGTTTTTCAGTGATATATGTATTGTCCCACCAACCCCTACTCTTGAAGTCACATCCACATTTCCAAGCAAACCAGGGGTAAGATTTTAGGAATTGTGTGTGTGTATATATGTATACATATATGTATGTGTGTGTGTGTGTGTGTGTATATGTGTATGTATATGTATGTATATATATATATATATATATACACACACACTCACCTAAAGGATTATTAGGAACACCTGTTAAATTTCTCATTAATGCAATTATCTAACCAACCAATCACATGGCAGTTGCTTCAATGCATTTAGGGGTGTGGTCCTGGTCAAGACAATCTCCTGAACTCCAAACTGAATGTCTGAATGGGAAAGGAAGGTGATTTAAGCAATTTTGAGCGTGGCATGGTTGTTGGTGCCAGACGGGCCGGTCTGAGTATTTCACAATCTGCTCAGTTACTGGGATTTTCACGCACAACCATTTCTAGGCTTTACAAAGAATGGTGTGAAAAGGGAAAAACATCCAGTATGCGGCAGTCCTGTGGGGGCGAAAATGCCTTGTTGATGCTAGAGGTCAGAGGAGAATGGGCCGACTGATTCAAGCTGATAGAAGAGCAACTTTGACTGAAATAACCACTCGTTACAACTGAGGTATGCAGCAAAGCATTTGTGAAGCCACAACACGTACAACCTTGAGGCGGATGGGCTACAACAGCAGAAGACCCCACCGGGTACCACTCATCTCCACTACAAATAGGAAAAAGAGGCTACAATTTGCACAAGCTCACCAAAATTGGACAGTTGAAGACTGGAAAAATGTTGCCTGGTCTGATGAGTCTCGATTTCTGTTGAGACATTCAGATGGTAGAGTCAGAATTTGGCGTAAACAGAATGAGAACATGGATCCATCATGCCTTGTTACCACTGTGCAGGCTGGTGGTGGTGGTGTAATGGTGTGGGGGATGTTTTCTTGGCACACTTTAGGCCCCTTAGTGCCAATTGGGCATCGTTTAAATGCCACTGCCTACCTGAGCATTGTTTCTGACCATGTCCATCCCTTTATGACCACCATGTACCCATCCTCTGATGGCTACTTCCAGCAGGATAATGCACCATGTCACAAAGGTCGAATCATTTCAAATTGGTTTCTTGAACATGACAATGAGTTCACTGTACTAAACTGGCCCCCACAGTCACCAGATCTCAACCCAATAGAGCATCTTTGGGATGTGGTGGAATGGGAGCTTCGTGCCCTGGATGTGCATCCCACAAATCTCCATCAACTGCAAGATGCTATCCTATCAATATGGGCCAACATTTCTAAAGAATGCTTTCAGCACCTTGTTGAATCAATGCCACGTAGAATTAAGGCAGTTCTGAAGGCGAAAGGGGGTCAAACACAGTATTAGTATGGTATTCCTAATAATCCTTTAGGTGAGTGTGTGTGTGTATATATATATATATATATATATATAATTATATATATATATGATGCATCCATCCAATGCATGTGTGATTGTTATGTCAGAATAGACAGTTTTGTTTTGTGGATTAACATTAATTCCATAGCTTCAATATAATCGTTTTCTATGATTTGCAGGGGCTGCAAAACTCGAGAGGATTCACTAAATCAGTTGAAAACCTGTTTGTGTCGCTCACAACGCATATGAAGAGTAAGTTATTTTTTCTTTGTGTCTGCAGTGTTCTGTTCCATTTATATATACATGAAGGGAATGCAAATTTGTACTGGAAGAAAAAAAGACCGTAAAATCATAGGGGCACCTGAGTAGCACAAGCAACAGATGAAGCAACACAAATATTGACTTGTCTAGTCATGAGCTGTAATTATATACAGAAATCTCATTAACATATTTTGCAAAAGCACATTAGAATAATTTAACCTTCTGGACATTTGAATGCGATTTGGTTCTGAATTCCAAAGAGTGGATAGCATTAAGAATGAATGTACAAGAGTACAAGAGAGAGATTGTTGCTCAGTCCCTTCTGTGTGGGTGGCGGTATTCATGTTTGAATATCATAATGACCCTAAAGTATTCCACTCATTCTCTTTCCAGAAATGTCCAAGTCTCAGAATGATGTAACTGTGGACCAGTCCCTCCTGACTGCTGATTATGGGGAGAGCACAAGGAAAGAGCGCAGAAGCCTGTCAGACCCCGCTATCAACACATCGGCAACCGTAAGTGTCAATGGGAGCATGAGAGCATCAGCCACTGGAGCTACAAATCAGCCATTCTTCATTATATATTCCTCATCACTCCACAGTTCATATATATTTCAATGTAAATGTGTACATGAAGTCTTTGTGAAGGTCTGTCACCAGATTCTCCTGAAAATATCAACTTTTAACCTTTCAGAAGACTCTTCAGATTTTCTCAAACAAAATCTATAATTTTTCCAGCAATGCTATAGAAAGAATACAGGAAATAACTGGTGAAAGTAAATGTTACAAAGGAACTCTTCATGTTCTGGTGTGAATTCAGAATATTTCGGTTTCGTTCTTTGGTTTATGTTTATTCCTATTAGTCTGCCTCAGGCTGAGAACAGGCTGAGTCTTGTTGTCTCGCAAGATCTTCAATATTTTAATGATTCCATTCTAATCAACACTAATGCCTACACACACCAAACTTTCTACACTGATTCACCGCAATACCACAATACCTACCCACAATACCATTCCTTGTGCTTTTTGTAAAGATATTTAAAATTAAGATCATCCGAAGGACAACAGCCCCAAACCACACTGCCTATCCAGTTTTGAGTGTCTGCCGCAGTCACAAGTTTGATTTAAAAAAAAAAAAAAAAAAAAAAAAAAAAAAAAACTACTTGCACTACAATACTACATACTACAATAAAATGTATCCATTAACATATCATGCAAAAATCACTGTCACGTGCAGACACGGTATCTTCAGATACTTTCAATTCTAGTTAGTATTCTTATTCTTCTTGGGTCAGAATTTCAAAGTGTCCGTATTATCAGTGTGAAATGTGGTTTGTCTGAACAGCTGACAAAGGCCCCCAGTCTTCCCATTCTGTACAAGAAGGTTGAATATGAGGCAGATGACAACTGTGACTCTATGGATGAATACAGATCCACCAACACGCTGTATTCAGGAGCAGAGAAGAGGGTTAGTCCGTGCAGTGTTCATGACTAATATTGTAAAAATCAAACGATGCTAAATAATATATTGGATATGGGAAACTTGCACAGGACGAGACATGATGACGTTGCTGGACTCCTGCCTTCTCTGACTGAGTTACTCCTTTTCCCGGCTCTCGTTCAGGACAGCATATACAGCATCAGCAGCACATGCACTGACCCTGGCAACTACGACAATGCCAGCGTGACGGGGGAAATGGAGCTGCGAATCGTGTACGACTTCAAGAGCACCTGTTTACAAATCTCCATTAAAACCTGTAAAAACCTGGCATACGGCGACGCAAAGAGGAAAAAGTGTAACCCGTAAGTTATCTGCAAGTACCGTGTGTCCACAGCATGTGTTCAACACGTACATGTGATATATACAGTATGGCATGCTCCTTACTAACCAGGGTGGAGGATTGAATGTCTACCTTAAAATGAGATTAATACAAATACGTTTGCAATAATACTGTACCAATATGATGAATCCTTAAAATAAATCGTAAATATAACTCCCAAAGCAAAAGAAAATATTGTCTGATCATGTTCTCCTATTTAACTTCCCCAGCCCTGTCCCCATTCTAGGCATTTAAAAAGGTCTCTTCCTCACTTACAGATACATCAAGGTCTATTTGCTTCCAGACAAGCCTCACAGCAAACAGAAGACCGCAATAAAGAAGAATACAGTGGACCCGGTGTTTAATGAGACCTTATGGGTAAAGTAGGATATTGGAATAGGAAATTCAATAATGCAGATTGCTTCATTAATGGATTGCATCAGTGAGTGACCTTGAGTTTTAAGTGCACAACACAGATTAGCAGGTCCAAGATGAACAGTCATAGAGGGTGTCTGAGCACCAGTTGAGTTAAGTGTACTTTAACAGCTTTGACCAGTTTGAATGAATGCACTAATTTCCATTTCCCATCTGATACCAGTTATTTTAAACCTCAACAGTACAACATTGACCGCTCCCAGCTGGAGACCAGGACTCTGCACGCGTCGGTCTGGCACGCAGGAACACTGAAGCGCAAAGTGTTTCTGGGAGAAGTTCTCATCCCCCTGGGTGTCTGGAGATTTGATGACAGCTCCACACAGTCCTACCAGTGGTACACGCTCGGCTCCAAGGTAACAATAAACATGGCTTCATTTTACTTCTGGATATGTTGTTACAAACATTTGGTTGGAATCTTTCAATTAAAAAAATACAAGCTGTACTGAAAATAGGATATGAAAAAGCAGTGTTAGATATGCTCAGGATTTGTTCATTATTCAGTTTCCAGCATCATGGTGAAGGCCTTATCTTTTTAGCAGCCCGACAGGTATGATGAATGTATCCAGGCACAGTACAATGGGGAGCTCCTGATAAAGGCCAAGTTCACTCTGACATCACAAGAGTCCATTGTTCACACCAAGAAGGATGGTATGTTTAACAATATTTAAAACCTTCAATATGAGGGAATTCGTTAAAGCAGGCAGTTTATATTTTTGAATGATGGGATTTGATTTCAAACAAACAGCAGTTTCATATGAAAGGAGTTTGCGAACAGAACAGTTCTTGACATCTTGCTTAGACCCCAAATATAATTTATAACTTAAGTGTTTTAACATCTTAACAAACTGTTATGTTTTTATATTATATTATATATATATATATATATATATATATATATATCCGCATAGTGTATAGATGGATAACCTGAAGAGGATGAAGTAGTTTTGGTTGTTGATCTGCTAGATACCTATCTATTGTTTTAGTTGATCTGCTGCTGTTAGGTCAAGATTCAGAATTTGTTTTGTTTTGTTTTGCTTCAATAGGAAAACCATAATTAATACAATTCTGCTTAATTTCATAATTAATTTAAATTCAGATTAAGATAATGTACCAGATTTAGACATTTCTTAATACGCAAAACAAAACCAAAGTGTGTGTTTCCTTCCCCACAGAAACCCTGATGGAGATGACTGGTTTTGGTCAGCTGACTATTCTTATCATTGAAGCCAAAAACCTGCCGTCTCTGAGGCCTGATGGGACAGTGAACGCATTCATCAAGGCGTAAGAACACGGTCCAGTCACCTTGTGTTTCTAGTTGACGTTTAGGGTCTTGTCATTGATCGCACGTTTGCATCTTATGATATAATCAACCTTGGTAAACTGAGCGTATTTTTATGGCCGTTTAAGAAAAGCATGTCCCACTTCACTGATCATGTGCAGGTGCCTCACCTTGCCCGGAGAGAGGGAGCTCAAACAGAAGACCCCTGTCCTGAAGAGGACGTCCTACCCCCAGTGGAATCATCAGATCATGTTTGGCGGGGTCTCCCAGGCCGAGGTGCTGGACGCCTGTCTGGTCCTCTCAGTCTGGGACCAGGCCCCGTTTGGCCGTTCTGACCGTTTCCTTGGAGGAGCCCAGTTAGACCGAGGTAAGTCTAAGTAAATGCATTTCCCTTTTGAGAAATATACAACACAAGAACAGGGAAGAAAAAATTAAATTAAAATCCAGGTGAGTACAACAGAACCTAGTCTTAAGTTGCCCTGCTGAAGAACTGTTGTCCCGAAGAGGTTTCAGGATGACATGTTTCTTTGTATTTGTGCTTGACGTGATCCTACCGTATAACCCACAGGGTCTCAAACTTCATTAACCACCTGTCTAAAGTGTTTCACATTTACATAATGGGGTTATACTCCAGCAGTATCGTTTGCTTTTGTTAACGATTAGTGTGAAGTGGCTGTTAAAAGTGCATTTCAACACTGCAGCTCCCGGTTCTGTGTGCTCAGCCTCGACAGGATGTGGTGCAGAGTTACTGATGTATGATTTTCTTGTTTTGAACAGCTACAGCACAGATGTCATGCTCTGCAGAGCTGCCTTGGCAACAGTTACTGAGAAGGCCCAACACATGGCAAAACTTCCACTTGATCATTCATCCTAATATAAACATGATGAAAACTTAAATAGCACTTTTAAAACCACTTCTTCATCCTGTATCACACACTGATGGATGGCAAAATGTGTCACTGATTATAGGTTTCTCGGCCACAAAAATATCACACACACATACATTAATTTGTTCAGATCCATCTCTTAGTGCCATTGCAGTCAAAAGTTTTATGGATGTAATTATTTTGACTACCATTGTACATAAGGCCAACAATTGAACTCTATTTTTGCTACAAACTAAAAACAAAATGTACTTTACAGTGGTCTTTGCCTGATCTTTGTTAAAGAAAAAAAGTGAAGTATATCATGTGCCAAATCCAAAATTATAGACCAGAGCCTTAAATGGGACCATTAATGGGGGGTGAAGGAGGATCAATCATTAGCCATCTAATTTTCATCTACTTAAGCTCTCAAAACTGCACAATTTACTTTTTTTTTAAATGTATATACATTGTAAAGTTTGTTAGAACATTATTTGATCAAATTAGACACTATTGTTTGTTTGTGTTTTCCTTTTCATGAACAATGCCAACGTGCACAATGCTTTTCACCAGGCTGCAGTAACAGTGTATTTGAAGCACACTCTTATCTGTGCGTGTTGAAAAGTATGTTGTTATTTCCGGGCACCTGTTATCATTGCATCTTGAGAAATTGTGCATCTTGCACAACCTGTTTGCATGCTGCTCTTCTTATGGACTGCTTTCAAATTAAAATAGTTCATGACTGCAGTAATGTAAATAATGTAATGCTTTTCTGAAAACGGGGGGGAATGAAGTTACCAAAAGAGCAGAAAAGGTCAGCTTGTGTGCCTAGAGGTTGTTTAAGAGGTATGTCTAGGATGTGTGCTTTTGCAAACCTAAAATCAAAATTCCCCTTTATCCCTGCAGGGCATGTTTTATGATGCTATATAATGCACATGGTATTGTTATTAATGGTAAATATTAAATTGCACTTATTTTTTAAATGTAAGCAGATGCTGTATGCAGTACTAAATTCAATCTCTAACCTATTCAAATAATCCTTTCTATAGTTTACATTTATTAACTACAATACATATTGAAGTACTGAGCAGGGAACCCAGTGTGCTTCAGGAGTTTGCAGCATTAACACTGCACTGCAAAAGTTACAGATATCTGAAGCAAATAAATACAGTATCAAAGGGATTCCCCTATTCTGTTACAGACCTGATTCTCCTTGTCTCAATGTAGTGTTATATTAATTCACCGTGGGCCTACCAATATGAACAGAGCCTTACAAAAATATATATTGCAGATCTTTATTGCCAGTATGTCAAAGAACACCTTAGTAAAAAGTTTGTTTAAATACAAGCCAGCAAAACAGTTGGAAAGCAATGCCGTCTTTATGCTGTTACAGTGCTAATGAGACTTTTCAGCTAAACCATTTGAGTACAGGAAGTTGGCCAAAATATGTAAAATACAGATGCATCATTCTGAAAACATATTATGGAATAAACATTTGGGGAGAAAACTCCAAAAGTGACCCATCAGGGTAATTTTAAACATTAGTGCTCACAATGGGTGTGTAAAAGTGTGACATTATTTAACAGTCTTTTGCATTACTCAGTCGTTATATAGTGCAGTGATTACAAACATGCAAAAAAAATTAGGTGTTTATATAAAGTGTGTGTAAATATATAATACACATACACACAAAATTAATATACATCTACAAGGCTTTACTTCTGGAGTCTGTATGTTTTTCAGAAATGCTAATACCTTAAGTTGTATAAGGAAATCCAAAAAATATCTAGAAATATGATAAATGCATATAAAGAGTTACATACAGGCTGAATGTTTTTTCTGTATTAAAAAAAGAATAATTTACAAATCTAACTGATCTAAAGAAACCATACGTAACACAAAACTTATTATTTTGGTCAACTTTATGATACAAGTTTAATAGTGGAATAGCAAAAATATACAAAGCAAAGAAATACCCTTTTATTTTCTTGGAATAACCCATATATAAATACTAACCTATTTATGATGATTATTTATCTCAACATTAAACAATGCATGGAAGTGAGTGTTCAAATATAATAGGAAAAGAGAAAATGTGTACAGTTTTCTGCAGGTAATGATACATGTCTTACACGGTTTCCTCCTCATATTTTCTGAGTGGTCCCTGCAAAAACAGATTACCCTTTTTAACTCCAGTCATAATGAGATGCAAAGAATTATCTTAAACAGTGGGTTCATAATACAATACATAGAAAATCATCATACATGTCACAATATCCTGCCACTCAGCAGTTATTAGATCCTATTACTTTATATGGCACACTATTTGGCTACCCTTTGTTTTCCCCACCCATCTACATAATTTCTACAGTACACAATTGAGCCATCTTTATTCCTTAATTAGTTTGAATTACCTAGATTATTAAAGACGGCTCACTTCAAAAAGATTCAGATAATTGCTAAAAAAAGAAAATGCAAAACAAGTTTTGGCACTGGAATGTTACAAAACTTAAATAGGTTGTTATGCATTTAATCAATGATAAGCCCTTACATGCCTGTCACCACCAAACTGAATTGCATTTATATTAGAAAACGGTCCTCTGTGTGCAGAATCTTGGTGATGAATAGTGGTTACAATTAAGGAAATTATAGGAGCTCCTACAGTGACCACTCAGAAAGTGTAAAGGTGGGAGATCTGCACTCGAGACTGCCCGAGCCAATGGGCCCTGTACCCTGCAAACTGTGGTATTACAAAGCCTCAAACTCGTCGATCCTCTGCTTGGTGTTGCCTTGCCGGATCTGTCGCAGTGTTTTGTACTTGTCACGGCCAGCGCGCACGTTCTCGGTGTGGATCAGGTCGTTCTGAGTCTTCTTGGTGTCGTCTCTGGCCTGGGCAAGCTCCGAACTCAGAGCCTGTACGGAAATAGAGGTTAAGACACTTGAGAGAAAAAAAAAAAAAAAAACACGGCGGACACTTCTCTAGAACAGCGACAATCCCATTTCAGATACTACAAATCTGTGCTTGTTATTGGAATATAATGCAGTGAAATGTATACTGTTTGCAACATTTTCTGAGCCTGGCACTAATGCACTCAAACAAGGCGTGAGATAAAATATACCGTGTCAACCTGCTGTGTGTGCGGTCTGCAAAAGACAGGCAGAAACCATAAAAGAATATGCTAAGAGGAAACATCCACACAGGAGGAGGATGTCCCTAAAAACTTAAATGGACCACAGGATTGGATATTGGAATCTTTGGGGATGTTTTGGGGGATACCCGGTGGGCAAGAGTGGAGTGTGAGAGCGCTATTGGAGGCTCAGCGTCCATGTCTCCAGCCATCGGTTTCAATGGCAGGATAGACAAATTCTACGTTAGCCTAGGGGTGAGGAGGCTAACTCTTCAAGTCTCAGTAAGTCTTAATGTTTATGCAACTGACTAACTTGTAATAGACTAGTCTAGCCCCCAGCATCCTTCTGAACCACACCACCACCTTTCACCTGAGCTGTTCATTGTGCAGCTGATGAAGTGACAATACTATTTTGGGACTCACAAACAGACAAAATGCCCTAGATTCTCTGGGCAAGGGGGGCGACACCCTGCTGGAATTCACCCCCAGGACCATGGGAAAGGGAGCTCACCATCAGCTGTTTCTGGACCCGCTCGTTCTTCTCGGCCTCAGTGACACGGTCCTCCTCGTTGCGGTGGTCGTTGATGCCCTCGTTCTGCAGTTCTGCGCTGTAGGTGCTGTTGTTCTCCTCCATGTCGTCCTGCTCATTGTCGTCCGCGATTTCGTAGACTGGGGGTGGGGGGGGAGGCGGGGGTGCAGTCATCACCATGTGCAGCTCCTCCTTGGTCTTCATCAGGTCATCCTGGGCCTCCATGGCCTGAGGAAAGATCTCTGGGTGACTCAATTGTGTTGACAAACTACATGTTTATTATGGCTTCAGTTCGCCAGAAACCTCGTTCCTCAGGACTCTACCTTGCATGAATAAGATGGCTGGTTCCCAGTCTGTTTGCACTTGAATGCATTGGTATATTTAGGTATTCTAGTCTGATACATTCTTATTTTAGAGACCATGTGATAAGTATCAACATCCATAGTCTTCCAGATTATATCAGGGAAAGAGTTTGTAAGGAGGCTAATAAAACATTTTTCGATGTCACGTTTTCCCTGGGTCTGGTGATCTTGTGTGTATAATAACCTTGGCTTAACAGCAAATGTCTGCCAGAAACCTCTGAGTTTCTGAACAAAGATTACATCAAAGACTTGACTTGCCAGCATGGCTAACCTATTTTAGAATATCCTATATGAAACTCATGTTTTTCCATTTCGGTCGAGCCGTAGTTTAGTCATGATTTATGCGGTCAGTGTTCTATAATCGTGTGTCAGTACTTTTACTTTACATTGCTTATTTTAAACTTGGAGAAGTGACATTTTACTTCAGCTGACTTCATAGAAGATTAAATAAAATGCTTTATTTCTAAATCTTGGCTGAGTGTGGACAGGGCCCAAGTGTTTTTGTTTGATTTAACTAAAACATCAATAAACATGTTACTGTATTACTAAATACTGGCAAGCGTGATAAAAGTTTCTCTTAATATAATTATAAAGGCTGTTGCAGACAGTAAGTGCAAACCACACTGAGGTCAGGAAGGAGCTACACTGCATATTTCACCCACCCTGTGCTGCCAAGTGTCTGCCTCCTCCTCTTTGCGCTTCTTCGCATCCTCCAGCAGGGCAATCTTGGCTGTGTATTCTGCCAGCTCTGCAGCCTGTGAAATGAGAAAGATCAGTAAAGCTACAGCAGACATTGCCTTAACAGATTTAGCACAGATTTTAGAGATGGGGGGGGTTGTTTTTGTTTTAATGCTTTTAACAAAACTGGGGGTAAAGAAAAGGGCCAGCCATGCTCTGCTCACCAGCTGCTCCTGGCTCTTCATCTGGTCCTCAGCCTGTCTGGCCAGCTCCTCCTTTGCCAGCAGAGCGGCCTGTCGGTCACCCTCCAGGCGTGCCGCTTCCTCCTCTGCCCTTCTCCTCTCGTTCTCCAGCAGAATGGCTCTTTGCATCTGTTCCTGCAAGTCTGCAAAAAGCCACACGGGCATTCAGCAACTGTGACACTGCAACTGGGCCCCTCGGCTCTCCCGTGCAGAGACTATGCTGCAGAATGACGAGGAGTGAGGATCACAGTGAAATGTTGAGTTGTCTTTATGAAGTGTAAACTGCAAGTGATTTAGGTATGAAAGCACCCATGACAGAAGTGCCAAAGAAAATCAGTTCAACATAAAATCAAAAATTACAGCATAGTGACAACACCTGTCTCGCTGGCCAGCCATTCTTGCTTCCTCTACACAGCAGACTAGAGTGGGTCACTGTGCTGCAATTTAGCTCTAACGTAGTGTGGTTTTTGCAGGATCGGGAAAAGGTTTAACAAAGAATACCGAAATTAGGGTGAGACTTGCGAGTAGCACCTGATTCTTAGGCCTATGAAAAGATGTTTTTTTAGGTTTGTGGTGATCCGTCAGCCAAAAAAAAATGAAATGGTGCGGGATCCACCCTTTAAACCAGAATAGGTTTGAAACTGGACCACATGGTTCTGAAGTTTTTGTTGTCTTTGACTTACAGCAATGTGGCAGTCTTCAAATGTACAAAACATACAAAAAAGCTAAAACTATAACAAAATAAAAATAGAATGAAATACAACTACATTTAAAAAGTGAAATCGAAATAAAATGCTGGCATTAAAACTGCTAAGACATCTGCATTTCATTACAAATGAAAACCACAATTTCTCCAAGGCTGAAATGCTAGCCAGCCCTATTCAACCCCTCCCAGAAATATCGACCAGCACGATCTGTTCACCCAGCTACCTCCACTAGATTAACACAATCGAGGTGTGGCCGATTAATTCAACACAAAAACATTCTCCATTCCTGTAACACACATACAACACGTACACAAACCATCTGATTTGGTTCTCTTTCACCCAGAATGCTCTCCTACTGGCCGTATCTCACCCTGAGCCCTGTGTCACAGCAGATCAAAAAGCCCCCTTACCTTTTTCAGCTTTCTTGGTCTTCTCCTCAAACTGGTGCAGCCTGAACACCAGCTCCTGCTTCTCTCGCTCCATCTGCTCCTTCTCCTTCTCGATGGCCTCTCTTTTCTTCTTCTCATTCTCCAGCTGGGCTCTGCAGATAAGAATTGGCCAGCATTAACAAAGCAGCAGAGCACAATACCCGCACAGTGACATGCAAACACACACACACACCACAAAGCAAATACAGGCTTGTTGATATTGTTTACGATGTTGGGACAGTGCTGAGGATACAGGCCGAGCATCAGACGGTATAGTCGGGGGTGCCTGTTCATTGCATTGGGCCAGCTCCTCTGAAACCCCCGTTTGGCTGCAGGGATTAACGAGACCCTGAGCTCCACCCTGCGGACCACACACCTCTTAACGGTTTATCATATCTAAACAACACGTCTTGTATGTGGATGTGGATGCAGATGTATACTGCTGGAGAGGTTAGGTGTATACGTCTAAGGGAGATTTTTGTTTTTCCCATTCACTTCCTAATTTGAAGCAGAAATGTTCAAATTCACTTTAAAAACATCATGCTCTCAAAAATATTGTGGTTTCCAGACTTCTACCATAACCAGAAAGGATGTCACACCCTTGAGGACATGGTTGTGGAAATTCTGACCCATTCAAGGCAATAGCAGACTCTGTACTCTGTACATAACATCTTTAATGTCTTTCAACATTGAATATCTTCCAATGATCAATAAATACATCTGTTTAAAAGCAGTAATCAAATCGTGAATGGAGATACAATTATTTAGCAATCTGTAACTATCAGTTTTCTTAAATGCAGGGTTCATACTTTTTCCAGACTCATGTTTTATTGGAGTTTCACTTATTTTTCAACCACTATCCACACAGAAGAACAATGCTAATGATTTCATAAACAAAATAACAATGTGGATACTGGTGAGCAGAGTACAGTATTTATTGTGACTGTCATAGTGTCGTTCATTTAACCTTCGTTTCAATGAAGCACAGTCATGTGACACATACCCGTGCGCTGATTGGATATGGAATAGGATTGCTTGGGTTGTTAGGATGTTGTCAGGATGTTGTCAGGGGGTGTTACACAATCCTCGCAGGATTTGGTCACAAGCAAGATGTTGCTAGTATATTGTGAGGTGGAGTTAGCTTTAAACCTGCAGAGCTTTCAAGATCAATTATTATTAATAACAGTGGAATTATTTTAATTTTCCCATGATACTAGTCAAATTCCAGACTTTCATAACCGAGACATGGTTTCTCAAGCCCTGGAAATCAGTCTGGCATTTTCCCAGACTGCAGATACAGGCTTACTTTAAAGTGAACTTCAAGATGAGACGACTTCACATTGAAATAAATGTTCCATTAATTTTTACTTTTAAAAACACAGGCCCCGACTGCGGGTATGATGGCGGTCAGCTCACCTCTCCATCTGTTTCTGGTGCTTCTCCTCACGGGCCTGGGCCTTCATCTGCTGCACCTCGATGGTGTCGGGCTTCCGGCGGCGCATGTACAGCTCGTGATTGCCCATGCACAGCTGCAGGATGCGTTTGTTGATTCGCAGACGAGGGGCATAGAACACAAAGTCCTGTGTGGGAGATGGGACAATAAGGCAATGAGTGACAGATCAAACTTACGAGTAGGAAAAAAAGTGTAGCTTGTGAGTGTAGTTTAAACTCATTACTCTCGTGTTCCTTCTTATTTCACTCGCATAACCAAAAAACAATTATTTTACTGCAATACCAATGTATCACCAGTTGCCTCCTGTAAGGAGGCCTAGCAAAAGTGCCATGCCAGTGCCGATAGGATCACACTCTCACATCCTACAGAGTAGAAAAGGGCCCCTGTTGCAAGTGCTTTCTAGGTCAGACACTTGGTTTTGATTTTGCATAACAGCTATGTGTTATTTTGGAAATCCACTGACTTGTTTGTTGTGATGACTACATTCAATGAAAACAAAAAAACAAGACAATTCCTTGGTGTACATGTAGGCATATATATATATATATATATATATATATATATATATATATATATATATACATACATACATACATATATACACACATTCACACACACACACTTTATATATACTTTATATAACAAATACAGGAATTTTGTTAATTTTGACAAAACAATTATTTCTGTTTTTATAAATGTCACCATCTG
Source organism: Amia ocellicauda (assembly GCF_036373705.1). Classification (NCBI taxonomy): domain Eukaryota; kingdom Metazoa; phylum Chordata; class Actinopteri; order Amiiformes; family Amiidae; genus Amia; species Amia ocellicauda. The sequence goes on from NC_089850.1 coordinate 44,778,741, forward strand.
ACCTTAAACAGCTCCCCAAAATGGGCTGGCACTGTGCGAGTTGTCCCCTCAATCTGGATCCATACTTAAACTCATCGGAAATGACATTCTCCACTGCCATTACTATTCTGAATGATGAGTTTTTGAGGTAAAACTATGGCTGCAGACCCCTGCAGGCTGAGCACTATTTAACTCTGATCTATTAAACTCTGCAATTTGCCAGGTAAATGGGAGTGTGAGCTGAATCAGCTTAAAGAAATAATCCGCAGTGCACGCAAACACCCACATCACCCAAGCTTTTAACCGAAACCGAACTTCTGAAACCTGTGGGATGTGAAGAGTCACATCACACTAGCCTGCACGTTGTTTTTGCAAGTGGTTTTCATATCCATCAGTAGCTACTCCATGCTGTGACAGAAAACATGTGCACTTTGTAGAAAACAATCTCATCTCCTTAAGGTGGCGCTCTTGCACCTTTATGTCCAAGTTTACTGCAAATCACACAAGCTGGGCCTTTGAGACACTCAACCCTTAGTACCAAATCTGCTAAGAGCAGAACAACCAGACAGTTTCAGTTTTACCTGGCTTAACATCACATTGATCAGGCTTCATACCTGCAACCAGGATGCATAGTCCCACATGACAGAAATGCCTACTGTGCTCTCGCTGAGGCTTGGGAAATGACAGCATATTGACAATAGTTCAGGGTCAGAGGATAGAGGACTTGGTGACGTTACGTAATGAAAATCATTTTCATTTGGTCGATCGAGAATGATTGTAAAGCACTCTCTCGGAGTCGTAAGTCTCCTTGAACAAACATAGGAGAATAAGCCTGTATTCTTAACATTCCCAAGGTATCCTCTTGAAGTGCAAAAAAAAAAAAAATCCCTATCAATGAAAAGCCTTGTACTTCAGCCAGGTTTCTATTGACATTGTTAGTCATGGCTGCCGCTGAGCCTTTGATATAACGGAGAACAAAAGCAAAAAGCACCTTTTGCCATACGAGAGAGAACTGTACTTTTGTGTGCCAAACAAGGGTCATGGAGACTTTAGGTACATTTGTTTGGGGAGTTGGCAAAAGTTTTTAGAAATCCTGTTGATAACCCCTTAATAAAACCATATCCGTGTCTGCTGCGGTAACCCAGGACAGTAAACACAATCTTCTATTTCTATGGAAACATAATACCGAACTACCACTCGCCAGGGCAAAACACCAATCCACTTTAAATGCATTAAAATTAGCTGAACACTTTTATGGATCTCCTTTACATTATTTTAATTGAAGCATCAAGGGCATCAAATAACTGTTCAGAGTTGACAATTGCTAACAGAACTTTGTTTAAATTCCATAGCAGTAGGTTACACTTACTAAAGACCAGTGCTTTCCTTGACTTAAAATGCTTCAATACAGATTTGAATATGCTTTCTATTTCTGTATTGATTTTACAAATTGTTTTAAATGTTTCTTACACTATTCAAGAAGGTACTAACATTCATGCAATCCCCCCTTCCCCCCCAATGTGAATTACAATTTCTTCACAATACGAGCAGCAAACTGCCTTTTTGCTTTCTCATACTTGATACCAAACAATGATTAACTCACTAATGCCTCTGAACTTTTGGACTCTTTACCAAATAAGGTAAAACTTCAGGTCTGTGACTTGCTGCTGCAGAAAGGCAGAGTTCAGCGATGGATAGAGACCAGTAAAAAGCATCAAGTAAGACGCCTCTTCAGAACAGGGATTATTTTCCTGTTAACTTCAGTACATTACAGAATAATTATGAACCAACTACATATACTTACTGGAGACTTCTTGTCAATAGGTTTTATAATGAACTTCTTGTCGTTGAAGGAAATATTCCTAATTTCACTCCAGGGAAATCCGATCTTTGGGGTCAGTCTGAAAGAAGAGTTATTTATTTATTATTAATGTCATCAAGTCTACATCCACAAATGTAAGAAACTCATGCCATAGGTAAAATAATGACTTCATACATGCAAGAGCCACACGATGCACACACACATACACACACTATATTCCTTTTAACAAAATGGCTGAAGTATAGTTCTATGCATTACAATTTCAGAAAGGAAAAACTACTCTTAAGAGCTCCAAAATAAAGAATAATCTAACATTTCAATACATTTTATTTTAAAAGGATCAGACATTTGACTTGACTGAACAGCATTTCTGTTCTTCCCATCTATTTATTTACTAAATCAACCTGTTACTCTTAATTAATCTCCAATTGCATTATTACATGCATGATGACAATTAAAACAAATGTATACACACTATTCCCATCATGCAGCAAAGCCTTACAATGTCCTATATTTCTTATTTGGACATTGTGTCCTCGGGCCCTTGCTTCATTGCGGAGCTTGAAGCTGTTATTTGGCTCAAACCTTGAACATAGCTTTCAGTATAATTTATAATATTCAAGTCTATTCATTTAAATTCTTTAAGACTAGAAAACTAGGGAGTTTTTTTTTCTTCCCCTTGTTTGAACTCTTTCCAGCAGCAATATTGTTTTTGTAACATGTTGCCCAAACCTGAGAACAGGTCTTACTAGTGCACCTTGTTATTGGAATAGTACTGCTCTTTCAGAACACCTGAAATAGAAAGTGTTCCAGTCTTGTTCAAAACTATATTGAACTCAGGGAGACATGGCTGGGCCATATACAGTTTCAATGCATGACCCTAACATTTATGTTTTACTGCTACTTAGCATGCATTGAGAGTTTTTAAATCATGCAATACATAGAATAAAACTCAAGTCTTTAGATGACACTTCTCTGTGCAGCAGGTGATTTCCACTGAAAAGCCACTATCTGATATTTACTAACAATGTTAATCTGGAAGGCTTGCTAAAGGATTACTGGACTGACAAGGATTTTCAGAGTCTGTGTTATGGATTATTTGTACAGAGTGTTAACTCTAATGCAATTAAAGGGCTGGGTTCTCATGCATGTCTTCCAAGATCTTGGGTTTTGAGGAGAGGTGTTGCTCCTGCAATTAGTGACATGAAATCCACACAACATGTGGATGTCTCTGGGTGACTCTGCAGTGACAAATCAGTCACTCCTGATGGGCTGCTAGAAAACGGATTTCAATGGATATAAATAAAGCATAGGCTCAGCATACTTACAAGTAGGATTCAACAAATGTAAACAGCATCTGTTCGACTGGCAGCATTTATATCTTGGACTCACACATGAGAGCAATCTGTGCTTTTGTGCAAGAATTTGTGTTCTTAATTGAGATCTCAATGCCACAAGGCATCTAAGTTTCTACTTTCACATTTCCAAACAGATTATAGCCCAAATAATAAGGAACTGGGTCACTTTGGGATGAAAAATATATTGCAAAAGAACTTTATGTATTTTGTTTATACTTTTCATAACCTCAGTCTGGTTGTGAACCCAGATCTCACATCTCTGAGGAAACGGCATCATGCGAATCATGGCGCACACAGGCCTGGCTTTAGGTTAGGCCCACATTCTTTGGCACTGGCGCAGCTTGAAAAACCAGTCTGAGTATCCATGGTTACAGTAGAGGGCACTGTGGGAGAGCAACATTCATCCGCCTATCCCAGAAATCACTGCTCTCTCAAAAAGGGGTGAGTGCTCTACTAAGGGGTAATGATAGTAATATGGGTAAGGAGTGGAGTACAGACAGATCCCACCTTTATCTAGCAAATCCCTCCCATTTCATTAGCAACAGGTTTCCAGTCTTTATTATTGAAAATAAAAATACATATCAAAAATCACACCCATGTACACAACGACAGTGAGGGATGTTGACTTGAGAAGGTAGGAAAGGTTTAAAAGTTCACTCTCCTGTCCAGCAAGAACATACATAGACATTTTATAATCTCTCGGTCAAAAGAAAGATTACAAAAATCCTGATTGGCAGATTTGATCAGTTCTGGATGTTCTTGAACAGGCCACTTTCATTAACTTAAAATTGAGTTATTCATACATCCAACAGCACTCTGTATGGCATTAATCATCACCCTTTAATTACTGGATCATATTTTGTTCTCTTAACTCAAAAGGCTCTTTGATAAAATCATTATATAACTCATTCAGAGTAACACCACCATTCTAATGAGGGAGGGCAAAGGAGGGTACAACTTAACACAAACAGTGTTTAGAGTTTCTCAAGGTTTAGAAAATAAATCTATAGGGCCTGATTTTCCAAAGTTGGGAAAATATATAAACTATCTTACTGAATGCCTTTAAAAGCAGGCATGAAAGCTCCAAAAATACACAAAAACATGAAGTGATAAATCATGCACAGTGGGCTTAAATAAAGGGAAAAACAGGCAATTAAACAATCCCAAAAATTTCTTTCTGAAGAAGGATGCATTTAAGTATGATTTAAAGTACACAGATCAGCAAAATTCCTGTTTAGTTGGGAATGCAGTTCCAGAGATTTGGGGCATAACCACTAAAGAAAACCAGCAGCATAAAACAACTTCTTATATTTAGCAGTTTTTAATGAAAGTACATAGCATGGAAGCATGTTAAAATAATGACCTACATATGTACTACCTTAACCCAGTTAAACCAGGCACTTGATTCACCCTTTTCACCCATATGGGCAGTTGTGTCAAACAAAAAGAAGGAATTAACGTTTAAGCAAAAATCGACCAGAAAACACAATACAAAATGTTCATTTTGACAACAGATTATTTTTTAATACTCTAAGCTCCCTAAAACAATTTAAATTATTGAGTAGTTGCTGAGAAATTAAGGAAAACCTTTCATGCATCTAAATTGGAATATTTCCTCACTACTTCTTACAACTTCAGTGTACGGTCAAGTTAAGATTTGTCTGTAGCAAACGTGAACGCAACAGTGAATTACAGCCAAGTAATTGTTCTAAATTGCGGAATATTTACAATTATTCTCAAAAAGCTGCGGTTTTTCCGTTAAATTGAAAAGATAAGAACAATGCAATCTCTGACATATGAAGGGAAGCTTGAAGTACCATGGTACAAAGATGGCTTGTTTCAACAGAAAGGTACATTTCCAAATTATGTACTGTTACTTGGCAAGCTGCAGTGTAGAAAAGAACATCTGACAGGAAGGGAGGGTGATATTAAAGGAAAAAAGAAGGCTGGCAAACACAGCATGGAAACCCTTGTGTAAAAAACGGCACACAGTTTACAGATGGTGGTGGAACATGTCAAGCCTGCCCTGAGATGAAAGGACCACGAAAGACTGTACTCTCCTGATTCACTAGGTCAGAACCACCTGAAGCAAATGCATTGAAATGGTTGAAGTACTAGAGATCATTCTTGGATGCCAGCTAATCTCCATATTCAGATGCTGCCCAAAACATTGTTTGGCTTGGCAAAGTACACCTAAGGAACATATGAATAAATAATTAGGCTTAGCCAGGATATTACACTTTGACAAATTGATCATGTCCCCACCCCCTCCTCTCTCATAATATTTGTAATAGTAGTCTAGAATCATCAGATCTGGTCTTCTGTGAAAGGTACCAAAATTACATACTTTAGAAAAAGTATGTAAAGGAAAATTGACAAAAAGCTGAAGGATGAATACAAAAAAGTACGTCCTAACAAGCCAATAAGAATGGCAGGGACTGTGCAGCTTTGCCAGCATAACTTTGTGAGTGTAGGGTTTCAACCAGCTAATTACAAGGTGCCCATATAAGCTGATATACTGCAAGTATATCCAACTTATTATGCACCACATTATGAATAACCTCATAATAAGATTGTGCCATGTGGAAGAGAGATCGCTACAGTCGTAAAGATGCATCCAATAGAGAAACTCACTTGTCATCCTTTTCGTAGATGTTGAGTCCCAGAGCATCCACACCGAGCCAGAGGTCTGTTCCTTTCTTGTTTTTGATATCAAAGTAATTTACTCCGTACATCTCCAGGTCCTGGGCGATTTTTAAATATTCCAGCATTGCATCTTCCCTGTTTCAAAATAATGAGACCAGAAATATATCAAAGCCACTCCTGTAGTAAAAAGGTTAGTGAGGTTTTGATGCAGCCCCACAAAGTACTTAAACCGGCCAAGAAGTTCAACACTTCAGTCATACATGAAAAAATGACTATTGCCCAGTGTAACGACATCTGTGCATGCCCTGCTATATAAACAGATTCTGTACGAATCATCCCACACTCAATTCTCAAACCAAAGCAATTAAGTTCACACTAAATGCAAAATGGCAAGTTTTGTCATGCTGAAAAAACATGTTGGAGAGACAAAGAGCAAAGACCAAACCTACTTCAGCATTCCACGATGTTCCTCATGCCACACCTGAATGCGCTCCTCCCACTGCTCCCTGGAAAGCTTGTGTTGCTCCAGGACTCTGAAAATACAATGAACGAGTGAATAAATAAGAGGTCTCTCACTCAGGTAAATCAAGAGGAGGATCGATAAAGGTGCTAACACAATCCGAGCTGTGCGGTCTTGATAAATCCCACCATCCAACCAACTCCGTGCCCTCCCCAGTCATTCTAGAGCTTTAGAAGTCTAACGAACTTCACTCACCGTTGAGGGAGGAGGCGGTCAGAGGTCAGGTATCCAGACTTATGAGATTCCGTGGAAAAGTCTCCAAACTTAGACTGAACAGCATAGGAGGCGAGGAGGACAGCCGTCTCAGGCGGGCAGTAGACCTCGTCACTAAGGATGCCATCCTTCACCTGCAGGAAGAACAGCTTCTGCGTGATGTCCTGGATCAGCTCCTCGGACACATCTTCGGGGAAGAATTTGGCGCGGAACTTGAACTGCATTGGGTTTTCCTTCTTCACATCCTGTGAGGAAACCTGCAGAGGAGAACAGATGTGGATTAGAGAGCATCCTCCTTAAAAGCATCACTGAGTGCATCCTAGAACTGACTTTGATGAATTCCAAGCAGTTGCTTATTCATCTACCCATTAGCCAACATTCATTAAAACCATTTATGACACCATATAGAAAGGATGCATTATTTCACCACCTGTGGTTCACAAGCCAAACTATTGATTTAAAGTATTGCAACATAAATTGTTTAAAAAAATTGTATTACAATGTAATAAATGCAACAAATCACAAACCAAATAACTGATCCTTAGAAATACAATTCTGGAACAAAATGTCATACAGTTCTATATTCTATTGGAAAATCTTTTAAAGATCAAATTAAAATTACATGACTGAAATGTTCAATTTGTGGTGACTTGTGATGTGTTTTAAAAAAGACTGTGACTGTGTGTAATTGTCACATAACATTACTTATCTGGGGTCTTTTGAATTGATTACAATGCTGCAGGGTATATTCTGGCAGGATAACCATATGGCATGCAGATGACCTCTGAACTGTACTGCGGTGACCATGGCAACCACACCATGCCAAATATCACCAACACACTTATCTTAATCAGACAGGACCTCCTGAGAGTGACTGAATAGCTTCGATACAATTATATTCCGAATTTAAAAGGAACAAAGCAAGAAAGGCAGAACATATCCTCTCTGCAAATAACTGTACAAAGACAAAGGTTATTCTAGCAGTACCAAGGGTGTGTGAAATGCTTTGTAAGTCAAACAAAGTGGGATTACTGCCACATTTTTGGGCCTTCTCCCTCAACCAAAAGTCTACAATGGGATTGAAAACATATCCACAAAAGAGTGGAATGTTATAATTATCAGCAGTTACTACAGAACAATGCTTTGGCTACATTTAAACACATTCCCAACTGATTTGCTCAAATCAAACATTTTTGTAAACCTGCTGCTAAGCACGTGCTTTGCACATTGAAAGATGAAACTGAATAAATAAGGGTCACACACTGAAATGAAACGAGAGAGCGACTCTGTGATTGCATAGGGCTGGAAGCATCCAGTTAACAGTTACATTGTGTCCTACTGGGCTGCTGCATCAGCACAATGCCACACACAGTGAAACAATTTAACAAGCATTAGCATTTGGACAAAGGTTAGCAGGGCTAGCGCCATTTCACTGCTCATTGTCACAGCCACAGCAACCAGGCATTACACAGCACATTCTCTCACTCAATCACTCATGACTGTCTGCTTGATAATACATAATTGGACTAATCTCAGCAGGCCTGAAGTATCTGTTCTGAAAAGGAAGGGATGTGCCAACCAACCTCCGTTAAGTCCTCAGTTACTGCAAAGCTTCATTGCTATACTCTCACACACAACAAAGGAAAAACTTCACTTATTATACATGACCAATAAAAAGTATTAGTAACAGAAGAACTGGGAGGAGGGGAGTTACTTTACCTTTTTATCAAGCTTAAGCCAGGTGTAGTATCCTTTACTGTCCATATACTGAAGTCCAAAGTACCAAACTTCACGCAAGCCAATGGTTTTCACCACCTGTAGAGAAAGACAGAGGGACAATGTCACAGCCATTCCACAGTAAGTACAAGACAAATAATTCTGCTCCTGAGTGGTGGTGGTGGGGGGGTGTTAGATGGGGATCATGGGGTAGGACTTCTTAAAACTGAAATTGTGCAATCATGTAAATCAAAGTGGGATTGCTTGTTCACACAGCCCCTTGAACTGAGCCACACAGGTGTCCACCTAGCATAAAAATGTATACAATCACAATACATGTGAAACTGTAAAACATTTCCAGTACAGTAAGTGTGGAAAGTTTGATTTATAAAATCTCCCTACATATGAAGATAGTCTTCCTCTATGCAAAACATAATTTGGACACAAATGGAAATTGGGCTTCAAGGCAATTCAAGAGAGAAAACAGGAGACACTTCTTCACACAGAGAGCTGTTACAATCTGAAACAGACTCCCAAGCGATGTTGTTGAAGCTGAAAATTTGGGAACATTACTTAGTTATTAATGGACACGAGCACAATGGGTCGAATGGCCTCCTCTCGTTTGTAAACTTTATGTTCTTATAAAATAATAAATTCGCAACCTTTTTGATCCAAACGAAACATGGCACCTGACAAGTTAATATCCGATCGCATTTCTTCAAAAAGGTTAATGCAGACGTCTCAAGGATTTAACATGTCAAATTCTCAGGGCCATGCCATGTCTTTTTCAGTGCCTTATCGTGAACGCAAGAGGCCCTTTCCTCGTCATAAATTAGTTTCATTGAAGCATGAGTAAATATAAAAGTACTCAGACCAAGCCTGGTTTATCAGATTAGACTTGTATTCAAGGTTAAAGCCAAAACACAAATTAAACACTCCTTTATTTCTTAATCTACTACTTCACTTTCCATAACTTTGGAATCAAGGTGGGGAATGTTGACACTAAAACAGTGTGTCAATGTAAAAATAAGAAATGTGTTAAAATACCTTAAACATGAAAATTTACTTTTAGGTTGTTTTCTTAAATACACCCCAAGAAGTTGATTAGATGCTTTAAAGCTCATGAGCAGAAGAGAAACTTAATTGGCATCATATTGCACAATATAAATAGCATCATCAGGTGTTTGTGAATGTGTCCAACTGATAGTGAGCAATATTATATATATTTTTTTTAAATCCCTGTGTCCTTAAAGAAACTTTAAAATCCTTATCCTATCTATAAAGAAACAATACCTCAGCATTAAAGCTAAATAATCTGATCTACTTTAATAAGCCAATCATTTATTCAATGTTCAGAACTCATTTTTGTTTTCATGGACACAGCTGATAGCAGGAGACTTGATGTTGTACATGGCACTTCACCCCAGTACTGACTTCACAACGACAAGTCAAACGCATTCACTTAAAATCATGGCACTGCGTCTGCACTCGTACAAGGCAAGATGTTTCTGCATGAAAGGAGGCCATTATTTTGAAGTACCGCTAAATCTTAAGTATATTTACACTGTGACACACCTGGGCTAACACTGAAAGGCACTGAGTAATGAATCCCAGTTACAAGTTAAGATATAACATTTCTGTGAAGCCAAGTTTTTTTTTTTAAATTATTATTCTCCTACACTACATTACTTATTGCATCCTCTGACTCACAGAGTTCCAAAGTCTATTCTGAAGAACGTCACACCCTGTCTCAGCTCAAAGCCAAGAGAAGATCACAGCTACAATTTTGATTCTGTCAACAGAGCTGGAATTCAAGTGAAACCGGTTATGTGAAGCAAAAGTATGCATCACAAACCCAGGAGAGGATAAAGTTTAGGGAAGGAACACGTTTTGAAAAAATAAAATGCGTAGCGTACATTGTGTGGATTTGTCTGAAAATATTGAAGTCACTGTATATAAAGCATGTTGATACCAATCTTTCCCCCAAATAAAGATTAAATCAGTATTATTTCATATTTATTATGACCATATCAGTAAAAGAACAAAACCTATTCAAATTAAGCACCTCGATGTTAAAATAAGATTAAAGTACAGAAATGAAGTAAATGTGAGACGACAATGTCATGTTATCGAAGTGTATTAACACAAAAAAAGGGAATACATTTTGCATTGATTTTTAAAATTTGTCTCGTAAAGCTGCAGGATAATTTAAGCAAGATTGTAGTGTCCATCTTAAAACCGAAGATAAAATTAAACCATAATGTTCAACCGAGCAAAAACGCGCAGCAGAGGCTTAAAAACATTACATTTCCTGAATACATCAGATGGGATTGGCTGCCATTCATTACAGAATGCCAAACTCAGTCATGTTCGAGTTCAAGGCTTTTCACCCCTGGGTGTGGTTCTAGCATATGTAACTACAGCTTAGTTGGGCTGAGGTCACAGTGGAGTTAGGAAGAGTCAATGACTCTCTGATACAGTAGCTGATATGAGTAGAAGAGAGGGGCCATGCTGGGGCAAAGTCAAGCTTCTCACAGATCGGCTCTCATATGCGTGCGCCAAGGCAGTCAGCTGTTATTTTCACTGCTCTGACCACATTACGTTGAGTTTACGTCGTCAAAGCAGTGGATCCCCAAATTGCATATGCACATGTATATATAGTACCTCAGGTCGAGACTCCTAGACTATATTTTACCTTGGTAGAAGGGTAAAAGACAGATTTATCCACATTTTTGTCACACAAAAATATGATCTCATTCTAACAAACGTCAAAAAGAACTATGAAAAGTAATTGAGACACACCCCATGTAGAAGACACCTGCTTAAAGTCTACATTCTGATAAAGAGTCATTTGTGGGTTTCCATACAGTTATTAGAAGTGATGACAACGATGTCCAAATGAGTGAATTAGCTCAACACCTTTGATTAGAAAGTATTAACACGCTGCACTGTGAAATTGCTCATACAACAGTATTTGCATTGGGGTAAATCCCAATATTTACCCGAATACTAAAAAACCTGGTTAGTCAGGAAGTAGCTACCACCCAAAATCCTACAATATAACATGTGGGACCTCTACACCTATAATGAAAGATTTCCAACAGGGGGTGAGAGGAGGCACTTATTCCAGATGTGGTATTTTGACAAACTCAAAATAAGTTAATCTTCATTTTCTCAAATGGTATAGCATTTCATGTGCGTCTCTTTTTCAGGGAGAAGGAAGGCCATAAAGAGAGCAAACACTATTAACCTCCTTTCTGAAAACTTAATTTCTAAACATGCCACAGAGGATGGCCATTGTGTCAGGCTATCACCATCAGCTAAATTTGCATGTAGGCACGTGAAGAGAACTGAATTAAAACAAATCTCAAATGACAGTACTGAAGTGTTCCAGATTAGTTTTCAGATTCTTACAGTGTTCTACAGTTGAGGCAGGAGAAGTGGTGCTGTATGGCTTGTCAACACAAATAATTATCCTAAAGACCAAGAGTTCCTTGCTGATCCACTAATGAATGACATGGCCTATTGTATAGAGGTCAGTGCTGTGTTAGCAATTCGTTACAACTGAAGAAGAGAACAGCCTCTTAAATATTTACCTTCTGTAAATTACACTATATTTTATCTCTTGCAAAATCTTACAAAAAAAAAAAAACCCTAATCAATTCATGCATACTAGCACTCTTTAAAACAGCTGACATGCTCCTTGAAAGAAAGCAGATAACTTACTGCCACACATACCAAACCTGCACGTAAGTGGAGATAACACCTCTGACACCGAATTGTAAGAACAAACCTGGTCGAAGAGCTGTTTGCCTGTGGTGTTGGGCTGGATGGCAAACTCCAGCTCCGCATCCATGGTGGTGACTCGGACATTGACCTGCAAAGGCAAAACGGACAGGGTTCAACCCAAAGGTAAAACAAACGGTTAAATGTGAAGGAGAAAACAAGTTTTATACGAGATGAAGAAAGACGTAGAAGACCATGAAACAAAAGTTGGGAAGATTAAATAAACTTTGGTGACGTGACATGGAAAAGAGAAGCTGTAGACTGAAACAAGTGAAAATATCTTGGGGAGCCCTTCATCCAGCAGTGGATCAATATGGGCTGATGGTAAGGAAATTTATACACAATGGAGATTTAAACATCACCAGGGGCAATATATTTTTTTCTGCATACACACTGTACAATTACTACCATTTTAAAAACAGGTGGGGGACAGACTTACAAGTACCTGCTCATAATGTTTAAAATGCACATCAAGGCGTGTGACTTAAATGTGCATGACAGCAACATAACCGTATGTAAAGCATTCTTTGGCCATTCCTTTCCATCTAGACTTTGGACTTCTTTATGGGACAATTCAAGGTAAGTCTGAGCAACACACCTCTGCAACACCCAACCATTGGACACCTCCTGCAGAATAAAGTTACAATACTAAAATACCACTTCAAGCACATCAGCTGGAACTATTTTTCTTGTAATCTTCACTCAATACACATTAAAATTACAAATGTAGTTTTAAAAATCAAGCGACGCATTTTACACTATTCTCAGAATTCTGAGAAGAGAAACGTTCCAAGTGAAATATTTTAACACTGTCTTTCTTACAAAGAGAAAATACATTCTAAAACCCTGCATAAATGAATGTAATGGGTAATATAGGCTGAATTTTATAAACTCTTAAAGCATGCGTGCTTCTTGCACCACACAATCACACTGGGCCAAGTATACTACTGTATAGATGTCGTAGAGCACCAATGCAATTCCTTTGAACCTTGATACAACAATAACACCTTGGCTTTCAGATATGCGATCAAATCATTAACAACCGAGGGCAACCCTGAATGCGACAGAGAAGAGTGAAGCAGAACCATCGTCAGCCATCATCCTCATTTCTCCCTTCTTTGCTTTATTTATTTTTCATATGTAAAAATGCCTTGTTATAGAATTGCTAATGATTAAACAGTTCGGTCTGAAACAGCATGTCTTGAATCACAGTATTCCCAATTAATTCTGGTTATACAGCACTTAATTGGTACATGTCAGGTTGTCTTAAGGAGAATAAGTCCATGTTCTAACAGACCCCCCACTCATTGCCAGCGAATGATACGATTGCTTTTTGCCCACTGTACAACCCATAACTGTTCACCCATTTTGTATTTGACAAACAGTAACCCAGCATTACACCAGAAGTAGGCAAGTAAATCCCTGAAGGACTGCAACTTCTAATGTCACACTGGAGTTGGCATTGCATCTTCCTCATTATACCTGGGTCCTGTTAGCTTTCATCACCGACTGTGGAACACGTGTAGTGTGATCCCTAGTTTGCCGTGCCACCAGAGTGTCTAACGTGATGTCTCCGGCTTACCTAGGTGACAGCCCAAGTGAGCGCTAACTTGGATCTCTGTGTTGTCAGTGTTGGTTTGTTCACCTCAAACTCTAAACCTGCCATTGAATCACAAAACTTCTTAATATGCTGACAATAGCCAGCATTGCTCTTTCGTCCAAACCACTATACTAACACTGCAGAATAAATATTCACAGCTATTGCTCCTGAACGAGGTACAAATGACTGCACCTGCCCGAAATAGCCAGGTTGTTTGAGGCAGAGCTCGTCATTTACAACAATGGACATGGAAAAATTGTTAACTGCTACCGGCTAGGTAAATATAGATGCCTACCTGGAATAACTAGGCACAGTTTGAAGGGAAGAGGAAGTTATATGAAGTTCACCATGCGGTCAGTGCAGGAGGAATCACGAGAAGAGGAATACTGAAAAAGTATTATTAAAGAAAACAAAATCGGCAAACTAATTGGCCTTCCAAAGTGGCTCGGCCAGTTAACACCACACCTCGGGATGCAGATTGGGCCTTACACCCCAAGCATTGCTGGTCCAAAGGTGGATTACTACAGAATAGACAGCGATGGGGATAGCCCAAGGAATGGTGAATAACTTGAGTTAGGTGTGCCATTAGCCATGAATTACACCATACTACAGGCACTGTGAGGATTACAGTGTTATTAGCAAGAGCTGCATTAGTGCTCTCCGGCAAGGCTACACCATTTGCGCTGCACAATCATGGCTGGCTGGACAGGGGACACTTCAGGCAACATCTGTATACATATCCTCTACTCTAAAATGAGGATTGCAGTTATGATCCTGGTCGGGTAACAATTGACTATTCCTGAGTGGCAGGGATTTAAATAAAATCTAACACTTTTTCAAAGAAATTGATGATTGATGGTGCGCCTCTTTGACCATTTGGCCATAGATTGAATGTAGCCATCAGATCATTTATCCATCTGGAAAGCCCATTTGTGACCAGGCTTAAGCTTCTTGACAGGGGGAACCTGTTCTTTGGCAGATTTCTGGATCTTCCCTCAGCTCTAATAAGGGCACCAGCACCAGAAGATACAAAGCAGACACAAAGGATGATGCAGACTTGATCTTTCCTGTGCGTATGATCCTATTTTAGACCCAGTGGTAACCAAGGTGATGCTCCCATCACCACCCTGGGTAAAACTACCAGATGACTAAAATTCCTGCGGCAGGATGACATTTATAGCCTTCATTTTCAACATTTTACAGGGCATGGACAAAATTGAGCATGATACATCTCACTGAGCGTGATTTTTCCACACACAATGCTCTGTTCCATCCAGCAGCCCAAACTCTTTCTGGATAGGTCAGCCAAATAAAAGGCATGACTGCTATCCTGACAAGCCCAGCACCTTTCGGCTAAATTATAAATTTTGCCTGGGTAACATGACCCTTTATAAAATAAAAAAAAGTCACTTCCCTCACAGGCACTTCTTGAATTTACAGTGAATACATTTGCAAGAGAGCAGCTGGTGACGTCCCAACTGCAAACAAAGACAGCCTGTTCAGTTTTAGCCAAATTTGTTTTGTTTAACATTTTAAACACATTTCAGATGCATATAAATACAAATCTAACCATCACAGGGTCAACAACAAAAGTACTGCTTTTCATAAACTGGTCTTACTTTGACTGTTCAGATGAAAGAAAAATACCACAAAAAAGAGGGGTAGCCTATTCTTTTCCACTAAAGGCAAATGGTATTAAAACCCGCAATTGTATTCAAGTTTTAAAACTAGAAAAATTGTACATTTGAATGTCTATCCCGCGGAATAAGTTATTAAAGAATGTGTAAATGTGATTTCAAACCCTAATTTAAAGCCACATTCATCAGTCCCAGGCAGCACATCTAACCTGACACTTAACATAAGAAGCCCTTCAGAGAAGTATTGCAGCCCCTGGGAAACTTCACCCAGAAACAAAATCCATTCCCATAGCAACACAAAGGTTTCCTTTCACATACACATTCCCAACCGTTTCTTTCTGGCGCTAGAGTGTACATTCATAACACTGTGCATTTTAATGGGGGCTGCTTCCCTCTCAATGGGCAGGATAAGTCTGACAAAAACAGACACTGTGGGGTGATCGTGAAAGAGACATTTAGAGGACTCTCCTAACATTTGAAAGCACATGCCATTATTTTTCCATCCTGGGAAAGATGAAGCCGGACATTTGCTGAGGATATTGACCCTGGAGTCTGCATATTTGATCAGATTTAGGAAGCACTAGAGTAGAGCTCAAACCATGACACGAAAGGGAAACTTGCATAAATATTGACAGTTTACTTTACAATTGCCAGTTTGTCATTTAGGATCAAGAGGAACTTAAAATATCCCAAAGGAGGAAAAAAAAAACAACCTCCCTCCCCATATAGAACTGCAAATAAAGGCAGACTTGTTAAAAAATGATGTAATTGTGGAAATTTTCATAAATCTCTTATTGAGTCACTGTTTTGAAAGCTACCTAACACAACCACTGAACCAGAGCCTTAGAAAACTGTCTGAGCTTGTAGGCCTAAATCTGGACCACAAGCATAACTGACAGCAAGTATGGTCTCTGGTATAGCGTGCATTCAAAGAAAAGAAAACAAAAATCATGTAAACAGCACCTAGAAATGTGATTCAATTCCAAAACAATTGCAATGTTTGTTACATAAACACAGAGGGCTGAAACATTGATACTGTCCTGTACATGTACAAACTTACTTTAAAATTCTGCTCCAGCCATTACAGCACCTACACAAGTACCCACTTTTATTTATATTTTTTTATACATAAAATCAAATTACTTTAATGTTCTGTAATCGGTTGATTATAAGTGTAGACCTGGTCTGATGTGGAAAATGACCACTGAAGATGTTGGGCAAAAGCATAAGTTCTTAAAGTTACAGATCAAACAAGTATAGTCTTCCTGATAATATTGGTTGTGATAGACAGTAAATTGGTGCTTTTCAACTGTCTTATTCAGCTTGGGCTCATCTGCTGTGTATACAGAGCCTCATCGATTGTGAAACGAGCCTTCTCATTACAAACAGCTGACTGAAACACACCCACGTATAAAAGGTGTTAAACCGATGTTTAAAGTAATTAAAATGTCTTGATAGACTCCATAGCTCAGGACAGATCTGAAGCACTAAGCTGGTTTTGGGTTCCATTCTTTATTCCGACTATTCCTTTGAGGCAGTGAAATAATTATGAACATTATGACAATATACACTTGATAACATCCCTCTATTCGCTTAACAATTGTAAGCTGCTTTTGTTTTTTGTTTAAGACCTACAATCATATTTTTCAAACTTCCGCATTCTACTAGACATAACATTTTCCGCATTGAGACAGATGCACAATCTCAGAGACGTATAGCCTGCTTTCGTTTTATTTAACCAACCTTAACCATGTGATTTACTTTAGGATTTCTGGAGCCTACTTCCTTACTTTCACAGAAGAGAGAGCAAAGACTGACTATGCTTTGCATTCATCAGCTTCATTCAATGGTTCTCTGTTTTCAGTGGTGCATTTTTACATATTTTATTTGGCTTAATGGATTTCTTTATTTTAATTTTTCTTGCAAGTGCAAACAGCACATGCAGATTCTGTTTTATCCAGACAGGGAAAGTGAATGGCCCAATCAGCAGAAAAAGCACTGTAAAAGCACAACCTCACAAACCCTGGGATTTCATTCATCGCTATGGATTTTTCCTAGCATTTTAACAGTGCCTTGGATTAAATGTTTGAGTTTGTTTCAGCAAAAAAAAAAAATAATAGCTGCCTCATATATTAAAATGAAAACAGACACTGCATGGCATAAGAAACCTCTGCAGATCACAAGATACTTTTTAACACCACAAAAAACATCTTTGGACAAAGATATTCTGCCCTCTTCTCCAGGCCCTCGAGTTGACCGTCAAGATGGGAAAACAATTCTTAGCCTGATACTTGAATTTTGAGACTGTGAAAGATTTAAATTAGGCCTTGTAAATAATTAGCTTTATGAAAAGTTAGCCACCCTGAACTTTGAGCATAAAGAATGCTTACAGTGAGGCCCAATACAATATATTCAGCTGACAAAGGGCAGGCTAAATGTTTGCCTGAGCTCAAGAGAAAACATTTGCTACCATTTTATCACACCTACCCTGTCGAACAACGAATGTAGTACAAGTGTTCATAATTCTAAATCTCTTCCCGTTTCTACATCCGAGATGTTTGGTGCAGACGAGCAGAGATTCACAAAATAGCCTATGGTTTTATTAAATCAACCCGTTACAGTTTCTGAGCCCAAGTTCACTCAGACTTGAACCTGCATTCCATAAAATAATTAAATTGATAAGCACAAAAGTGTTCACACAGCAACATGTATTCTCAAGGTTTCATATGCCTGTTCAATGTCACTACATTCCTATAATACATTAGATTCATAAATAGGAGGAACTTTTAATTAGCTTGGAATCAATGCATGTTTCACTAGCACTATAAGAACACACTGCATGGCATACAATCAGTGTATGAAGAAAAATAATCTGAAACCAGCAACTTTGAGCAGTACATTTCTGCCTATTACCTCCTATATCCTTCTAGAAAATGTATTTTTATCTTTATTAACACAAAACACATTTAAGATTTGGCAATTTCCACCTCATTTTCTTTTTTTTTAAATGCTCATTTTCACTGATGAAGAATTTCAAATTAAATTGTACATCTAACAATAAAAGCCCTAGTCAAGGCCTTTAGGCTACTCAACAAAAAGCATATAGACCTACTGCTTGCTGGAACTGCCTAAAGGGGAAATGAGCATTTCACCAGAGACTATGCCCCCACAATAAAACTACAATGTTTCTCCTAGCATTTATAAAAGATTCAATTTATAAACAAACCAGGAACACAAGGGCTATCTAAGCAGTTTTTGGTCATTTGTTTTATAGTCACATAAACATTTTCTAAAAAAACATACTGAATAAAAAACAATTGTTTGGAATACAAAGCAATGCATCTTAAAACAGTGCTTCTTAAGAGACGCATGGTATGTCTTGCACTTATTTAAGAATTTGTGAACAGTCTGCAAGTACTGTATGAATAGTTTAATTTAATTATTCCCGAAAACTGTTACACATACTGGTCACCTTCATATGGATGCATTGTTTTTTTTGGATATTGGAGATATTAATATGGGCAAATTATTTAGGAGACTGACTTCTCCGTCTAAAAAAGATCATGTTGAAGGAGCCACAGGAAGAGTAAACAGAACATCAGCTGGCCTCCCAACATCTGCAGTCTCTGAAGTCGAATAGGTATCGTGAACATACTAAACTGTTGCAATAACAACGGTACAGCATACACCCTGAAGGTGTACCAACCATTACTTTTAAAATAAATTATTCAGCAAAACAAATGATGACAACAAAGAGCTGTCAGTGGATTAAAGCCACACCTTGCATGAAGCCACTTAGACATTTTGGTGCTTTGCTTCAGAACAAGAGTGTGGAAAAACAAGAGGTTCACCGGCACATGATTTTAAACAAGGCGTGCCCTTCTAATGCATCTTGTTGGGCTTAAAATGTCTCTTGCGTTAGTGTTAAAAACGTGCATTGCTGAAACTGGATTCCTGAACTAGCCTAAGAGAATGTCTTCTCCCCACCAACCTGTTCTCTCTCACAAAATCACACATTCCAACATGAAACCTGTTCTAAACTTGAACTGTTCGACTTGTACGGGGGCTTGGTCTTCCTCTTCCTCTGTGCTTAACACAATTTTATTTCACCTGCAAGCTTCACTGGAAAGATTGTACCTGCACCGGGTCGACACTTAAGCAACAAATCAGAATATAGAGTACAAACCCCTTCTGCATAACCTGTATAATCAATTATGGGGAATGGTTACTGAATACAGCTTTAACAATACCTTCAGCTAAAATGTATTTCCATTTACCAAAGTCTTGGAGTGATTGAACTTTTCTGTAAGATTTATTTTTTACAAAATGACAATAACATTTAGCCACACAACAGCAGTGTCTGCATGAATGCATAGGGCTTCTAGTGTAACAAACGTTTTTAATGCATCGTTTTATTTTCTTTCCCTGCCTCCCCTCCCCAAATGCTGCCTTTAATCAAATCACCTTGAAATACATTTTATATTTCTCAGATTCTCATCATGATTGCTGATGCAACAGGAGAATGATCGGTTTCACCCACAGGGATTAATTTTATGACTAACAAAAGCCATTAGAAATTAGTATAGCCATTTATCATAAATTGACTTCTCAGTAAGGAATTGGAAATAACCAGCACTCTGAACTGGAAGCATTCATAATAATACAACTTTTCTATAGCAGTAGGGAGTTGGGATGAAGAACAGAGATCTCTGCTGAAGCCAGTTTTAACCTCTTACTATATAAAACACTAAAATATACAGCAAAACCAAAACATAAAATTATACCTTTGATAGTCAAACAGCAGTCAAGACTGCCATAAATCAACCACAAGGTGCTGTGGGCTCCCATTTTACATGAATCCATGGCTCATACAATAAAATAGACATTAGACATGTTGATGGCAGATGATCAATCATTACAAAAGCATTTAAAACCACTGTAATAATACTGTCTGGTTAGAACATGGCTCTACATGGTCCACAATTAAGGACATCTAAATAAATCAGCTCCATATATTAGAAAGGAAAAATAATCTGTAATCTATCATCTGTATTGCATCTGTAATCTAGCAAAGACATGTAGCATGAAAAGAAAGAATAGATGTATTGAAAAATAGGCTTTTTTAAATTATTATTGCTTGTACCAAGGCGAGGGACTTCACTGAGAGTGTGCTTCCATTTCCTTTCTTTGAGATATCAAGGTTCAAGCAAACCTTAACTTTCTCCACTGGCCTACCGAAGCAGTAACTACCACAACCACAGTGTGAAAACCAATGGTGCAATCATAGGTGTAGGGATTGTAATGGATGAAAGCTGACCTGAGAGTCCTGTATGATTTATGATGTTTAAAAGTACAAGGAGAGCTGTGCTTTACGGTCATGAAAAGAACATTCCAGACACTTGATCAATCAAGAGAGTCTCTCCAATCATCCCATCACAAACCCGCTGCTGTGGCACACACTTCAGAGGCACCATCAGGGAGGGTTGACCCCCTCTGCCCTACAATCGTGAGACATGCTAAAGGATGCATGAAAGTGATGGGAATTACACCGCAATTAAACAGACCAAGCATCTGAGGTGCATTTATGAAAGTTCAGAATCGGTTTCTCTGCATTCCTCAGAGTATGAAGTTCAGCTACTAAAATAAGCTCACAGGGAAACTATTTCCAAATAATGCTTTCAACTTACTGGGTACCCTGATACAATTTAAATGTACTGAATCATTTAATGGACGAAAAGATACATTGTATTGTATGTATACACACCCATTCTAACAAAATAAAACAATAAGGCAAGAGTAGAAAGGAAATATGACTTACTGGTTTGGGCATTTTCAGTTCTGTTGAGTTTCACCCGCAGTTGTGAGAAACGGTCTTCGGGCGGAAAGGACTGATCACTTGGTCGCCTCTCAAGTCTGCCCCTTAAAAAAAGCAAGAAATGGTCTGAGAGCAGAAACAGAAACAGCTCTGAACAAACCCGTCCTTTGTGGCTCAACTGTGATACTGTGTCAGACAGGCAGGCACGCCAGTATGCATTTATGAATCATTATTAGATATGTAGCGCCCTGGCCTCACCCAAAAGAGAGAGAGAGAGAGAGAGAGAGAGAGAGGAAAAAACAGAAAAGAAAAAAAAGTCGTCCGATAGTGTGTGATACAATTAGTTAAAGGTCGCATAGTCTCCACCCTGTTTGGTAAATACTTACCTCAGCACATCTAAAGCAAGGTGTGACCCTTGGACGTACAGAACTAAATGCACCACAGATCATATACTAGTCACTGATCAAGATAGGAACTATGGCTTCCGAAACCTTCCCTTTTATTCGTAGGAAATAAAACAACGACGCGATTTAAAACACGCCAAAGCAGGGAAGAAACTCCGTGTTATTTTATAGTTGGTGAAGCGCTTGTGTTTTTAGAGAGTGGCATTCTAAAATCACACCGACGTTCTAGATTGCATCACCCATTAGATACATACAACTGAAAAGACGAGCAGGTCACACATCACCACAAGTGTGTTTGCTGCTGTCTTGTAGAGAAATAAAATCCTGCTTAAAATGGCACGTCTAACTTTTTTTTTTTTGTGTCCTCCTCCCAGTCAGATTTGTATGAAGCTGTAGCCCAAACTTACTTTGTCTCAAGTCAGAGGAGTGCAACGACGTGACTGGTATCATTATTAGTTCTTACCATTTCCAATTAGAAATACATTTGTTGCGCCTAAGCTTCTGTTATAAACCCCAGCCCACATTAATCCCTATGACACCTGTTGAGAGATTTCCTTTGTAAGTCTCAGAACAAGTGCAGAACCCAGCCCTGCCGTACAGCCCGCACCGTCGCCCGGCTTGTCGGACAAAATCACTGAACTTACTGTAAAATACTTCACGGTGGCTCTCGCCCCAGCAGGAGTGATTTCAGCAGAGTGAGAAATAGCAGCCGCCGCGGGCACCCCCTCCCTCAGATGAAGTCAGTGGCACTGCAATATGGCTGACCCGTCTCCCTGTCCTACAGCTCGCTTGCTAGTCCTCTCCCAGGTTCCTGGGCAGCGACCCCAACAGCGCCTCCTACCGGCCGCCAGCAAGGCCTACCTCCGCGGAGGGGGGATGAGAACCAGCAGAGTAAAGCAACACACAGGACTCTTGTTCAATCTCAGAGGAGCTGTTACAATCTGTAATAGCAAAGTCCAACCTGTCGCAACAGATTGTCTGTAGTGTTGTAGATATCTATATTACACTTTATAAAAATGAAAACAAAAATGAATATGCACCTCTAATGGAAATCTTAAGTGCAACTTCATAAGATTGTATTGCAGCTTGACTTGAAGTGAATGCAAGTTAAACTGAATATTTACTGCCAATACTGGTGATTATATTATTATTATTTAATCTATTATCTGTCTATTCTGCTATAGCCGTTGGGTGTAGGGAAACCACCCTAAAGTATGGGAAGTTTATGACGACTTTATCTTTTAGAGATAACAAGTTCCTATGACACGGTGTATGTAGCCAATCTATCAATTGGATATGGTAGGTTTATTTCTAGAATTGTTTATCTGAAGAGTAAAACATATAAGTATTTTGTAATGCTTTATGGTAATGTAAGGGATATTTGCATTTTAAAATATAGAGAAAAATACTTGTTAAGGTATGGTTCCTAGTATTTAACATTCACATTCCTTTTTGTAATTACAATATTTCACACATCAGGTATTAAGAAGGATTAAGAAGCAGTAATATTTTTGTTGAAAGGATTAGATTAAATGTTCTTTAAAATTTCCCATTAAGCAATAAACACATTTGCATTAGTATAGGAGTTTACTGGCTCATCAGTTAGTAAACAATTCTTGTTCAAATTAAATTTGATAAATGTCTGTTGTTTGAATGATTATAATGATATCTAATATAAAGCTGAGATGGAAACAATGGATATTCTTTATTCACTATTATACTGACTTTTGTTTTATCTTTTACTGGAACTCCTAGATTCTGTGTAACTGGTTTAAGATTGTGCAACGCCTTCAACCCACTGATGACTCGCACTTTTCGCAATTGAAAGGTTAGACTTAGCCTCTTATTTTACAAGTGACAAGAAGTATATGGCGTAATGAAAATGACCAGAAACTGACATACCTAGAATTTGTATTTGTCAGGTTGCAGCAACATTTGAGCTCAATATACTTCTTAATTCTTTCAGTCTTAAATCTGGTTATCCTTTTTGCTGATTTTTGGGTTGATTTGCAATACCAGAACCAAATCTTCAGTTTTCCTCTATTGTAGACTAAGGAGGTTCAGTTCCTTTAACCTTTTCACTGTCAACAAAGAGACAGAACCAACGATGTCTGTTTGAGGTCATAGCCCTTTGTATTGTTAATTTCTGTTCCTGTATTTTTCTTTGTCTTCATTTAGACAGTACTTGCACTTGCTTTTCACAGCAAGTTCACTTCCCATACTAATGCAGTATCACGTGAATCCTGCTTGAGAAATTAACCCCATTCCAGATAATCCAGAGCACCTATGCACCACCTTAATTTATTGGATTATATTTAGATCTATTTTATAAATATATGTCTTAGAAGTTTGAAATATATAACTGTTTGCCATCTCTTTTCTTTTCATTCACTTGAAGTCCCAGCAGTTAAGATTAAAAAAGTTAAAAGAAAATAACTAAACTTGTCTTCATAAGATTAGAAATATAGGAGGTACAATGAGTCACGCTTGCTAATGTTAAAAATAAATGCTACTGAGGTGTGGTGGCCATAAGGTCCCTGACAAGGGCTGTTGGACAAACAAATTGATTTGAATAGATAGATAGTAGGTGAGATGTATTGAAAGCAAAAGTGAGCTGTGTCCTGCTCTTTTAGTAATATCTCAAACAGCTTGTGTAAAGCTGTATCCCTAGATATACATTCACTTCGTTAATCGTTACAATCATTCAAATACCAATGACAGTATCTCATAATGCTCTATTGTCAGAACAACTCTTACACCACATGGTAAGGGTCTGATTGACAGTCCAATGTCAGCCCTCCTGTGACATAACCTACAACAGGAGGCACAGACAAAAAAGTACTTTTTACAGAGCCACTCCATCCAAGGTAGATTTAGACTGGTTCACCGGGTTCATGGGGACTGGTCAGAAAGAATAACATCTATGGACAGTCAAAATGTTTTTATGTATTTGTCTTAAGTTGAGATTCTGAATGCAATGTTAAACCCTAAAGCAAAATGTCTCTGGTGTCTTTGTTTGGTCTGTTGTGAATGATGATCAAGCCAGGGACCTTGTCTGTAACTGGAGGAATTCAGTGAGTGTGTTTAATACAATAAATAATATTAATGATGTGATTCAAGGTATGCATGAACAAAATGGAAAAAGGTCTGGGACAAAAATGTATAATAATGAATGGGGTAGATCCTTGATCCTTTCAAAGTCCTGAATTCAGCCCCACTGGGTTTCCTCAAAGGACATTTTTGAGACAATGCTAAGGTCACCACAGCACCTGCAAGGACTTCTTTAATCTGCAGATTAAAGCAGTCTGATTAAAACTGAACCTTATGTTTGCAAAGTATAAGCTGTTCACTAACGTGGCAGTCACTCATTTAGCAGGACTTGGGCCTCCAGTTGACAATGTGGAAAACTGACACAGAACTACAACACTGTCACCATGCACTATTAATGTGATCTATATCACTAATCAGTATTAGCACACAAATCACAACATAACTCCTAGAATGTGTACAAGGCAATACCTATCTGTATCTGAAACCGATATGTCTTTTATTGTGAAGTGCATATAATAAATGTCTGGGGTATAGTATTTTCTTTGGGAATAGAATTCATCAAGTGATCATTTTGTGTTCTACTATGATTAAAATACATTTAGTCATATTACATGTAGTATAATTATTCATATTGTTCTTAATATAAACAGTAATTAGTTTGATTTCTACATTTCATTTTCATTTGCACCAAAAAGAGTAACGCATCTCTAAAGCTTTTAGGAGTGATATTTTTTTAATTCTCAAAATCAAGATAAGCCAC